>NC_138948.1:7207500-7410000 GCF_965226115.1 Aulonocara stuartgranti | reverse complement strand
GCCCGCTCTTCCCTTTTTTTTTACACCTTACCTACTTAAGGAGGAAATCTTGATTGGTAAGTGGATGTTATCAGCAGATTTAGGGATTTACTTGTAGGTCGGTGCAGGCTAATTATTTACTTCTTACAGGAGAAAGAGCACAGTCATCTGTCCTTTTCTGAGGGCTTTCTTAGTTAGACTGATGGGATCCCTCTTTGTCTGCAATCCTTTTCATTTCTACATAATACCCATTTTTGTGATGTTTGTTCAGTGTTCTTTAAATGAGGCTTTTCAATGGGGTCTATTATTTACTCTTCTTCTCTTTACTCGAGGTAGAGCCAGTAGATCTTTTCACACATAGTTTTTCTCTTTCTTTTCTGCTTTTTGTTGTTCCTTTCATATAATTGTTTTAGTTTAGACTTTCCTTAAAAACTGTTTTCTTGTTGATTTCTTTGACTTTAGTTGAGTTCAGACTTTCTTTCGAGGTTAATCGCATGCTTCAAATTTGCATGTCTTTATCTTTCAAAGCTTTCTGTCCCAAGAAAAAAGAAAGAAATCTCTTCACTGTGTTTTCAAGGGAATATGTGCCTTTGTACTAGAGTATTCACAGTGCATCAAAGCAGGTAGCAGGTTTCATGTATCAGTTCACACCTGGCTTTAAGCTGCAGCCTGTTTGTCTCTTTGCAGACTTTGTCGTCAAAACCTGCAAGTGAGATTTTACATGGAAATGGGTCTCAGCATTTAACGAGCCAGACTGTAGGTCCACATGATTACGATTCTGGGAATGACACATCTTCGCCGCCATCGAGCAAAACTGGTGTTTCTCAGGGGAGTGTCACTCTTGACAACAAGAGCAACAGCTGTCAACGTGTGGCCTCGCCAGGGAAGCTAAAGTTCACTGAGAGAGACAATGTCTCTGATTCAGGAAACTCTGTGACCAGCTATGCTTCCTTGTGCAAACCTTACGGGGAAGACGGTTTGTCTGCAACCCTTTTCAGTGGAAATGGCAAGAGGTAATTTTTTTTGTTCTCAATAAATCATCCATCTGAATGAATTCAAGCTTGTTTAGCTGCTGTTTATATGCTCTGTTTCCTCCTTTGAATCTTTAATCTGATGAGTGGAGAATAAAGGGAAGCATTTATTTAAACCCAACCTTGGATACACAGTTGGTTTCTTCACTCAAAGTTGTGAAACATCTTAATGTATTTCTTTTAAAGAGAGCAGATAACCTTGGGGTGTCGGCTAGAGGTTGTGAGATCCCCAAAGACATCAAGCTGCTCAGAGAGGAGGAGCGACTTGTCTCAAGGGCGACCAAAAACCCGGTCATCTAGCAGCAGGAGCAGGAGCAGATCCTCAGGGAGTTCCAGATACTCTGGACGCTACTCTCGAAGCCCCTCGCTTTCATCTTGCAGGTTTTATGTTTCCATAGTACGTCACTTGTTATTTTATTTTGCAGAAATGTCAGTAATCTTCAATAGAATGTTTCCTCATTTTGTCACTGTAGCTCATATTCACGCTCAATGAGTAATTCAGCTGATCTGAGGCGAAGAGGAAGCTACTCGAGATACAGTCCCGACAGGTGAACTTCACTACATGTTTCAAATACTAATGAGTCCTCATTTGCAATGCATGGGAATAAACATATATTGACATTGTTGTTAATTAAATTTTCACTATGTTATGTCTGCTTCCCAGACTGCGAGACAGAAAAAGAACAGCTAGCTCCAGAGAGACAGATGCGAAGCATACACATAAAGTTAGTGGGAAAAGGCGAAGACGCAAATCCTACTCTCCTATGAAGAAAAGGAGGAGAGACTCACCAAGCCATCTGGAAGCACGGCGAATCACAAGGTACAGCTCTACTGGCCTGGTTATTTATAGTACAATGTACAGTTTTATGCCTAAAGGCAGCAAAAATGTACTGCTGGTCCCACCCTCCACCCCCTCGGTTGGACAAGTTCCCAACCTGAAATCTTTCACCCGTGTTGATGAGCTATGTACCTTGAAATGGCATTTAGCCTGAGGATGAGACAAGTGTTGGCTCAGAAGCCACCACAGGGGCTAAAGAAACAGATGGTGACAGAAGGAAATCTGAAATTTAAAAGAAAGGAGAAAGTTGACCATGACTTTAACATGACACTTCTTTTACTTGGAGAAAAAAGACACTCAGAAACAGCCACAGAAATAGCACAATGTAATTATTATAACTAAATGTTAATAGTGTTTAGTTATCGTTTCATTGTTTTAAAGGCTATGAATGTTTTGGACGCTCCTATCCCTGCAGTGAATGAGTTGGTGACGATCATATAAGATTTCCATATTTTTGAAGATTTTAATTAAAATTTTTAAAAGTGTGCCCATGTAGAAATCAACGAGAGACTGTTATTATGGTCTGAACACATAACAAATGCTATAACCAAAGGATTATAAGGGTTTGGTCAGCACTGGAAAATGATGTGGATACAGTGCCTACAGGGTGACTGAGTCTAGGTGGAGGCACATGGTGGGCTGCCAATACAAATAAATGTTTGTTTGTTTTTTAAATTATGAATAAAGTTATGGTTCGGTTATGTCTTGTCTCTACATCACTTTATCAAGTCTAGGTTAGTCCATGCTTGAGTACCATGTGAACATAGTGGGACAATAAATAATGAAGACCCAGTTATCTTGGGTTTCAGTCATTCTGCTGACCTTAAGCATGTTAGCTTTTGGCCACTAGGGGCAACACATCAAACTGTATACACAACAATTACAAATTATCTTCTGGGTTATTAAGATGACATAAGATCATTTAGATCTTCATTGTCACTGTTACCAGAACAATGAAACACAGTTTGGCATCTCTTCATTTGCAGCTGTAGGTTTTTACATTCCACATTATTTGGATAGGAGAATGAGATAAATAAAGATAAAAATAAGCTTAAGAGGTAATGCACACATTATATACAGAAACAAAACATATGAATATATCTACAGTGTAAGGAGTAGGATCAGTGCAGTATAAGGTGCGATGTGATTGGTGGTATTGCACAGGGGTAGGAATGCTGGCTGCTACTGTACAGTTATATAAATAGAGGTAGGAATGTTGATTGTATTATACTGTAATGAGTACTGTTAATAAATAAATGCTGTAATGAATACTGTATATAGATAAGTAGAGTGCAAGTGTCCATGAGTGTTGACAGCACAGTTAACTTTCAATCAGGGTGGAGGTAGGGCATGTTGGGGAGAAGCATGGGTAGACGCTCCTATTGAGTCTGTTTGTCTTTGACCTGATGGAGCTGTAGCATTTACCAAAGGGAATGGGGGGGAAGCGAGTGTCCAGGGTGCAATGGGTCCTTGATGATGATACTGGCTTTCCGCTGAAGTCTGAATGTCTCAGATGGGGGTTAGTGAAGTTGGGAGATTAAAGAGACACAATGTTTTGTTTACCTTGTTACATCACTTATATTTTTGGCTCTCATTAGTGCCAGGAAGCGACCCATTCCTTACTTCCGACCAAGCCCATCCTCTAGCAGTCGGTGCACCAGCGTGTCATCCTGGAGCAGCCTCTTCACTCGCAGCCGCAGCCGCAGCCCTCTGTACAGCATCAGCCGCAGCAGGAGCAGGAGCCAGAGCCACAGCTACTCCTCCTACCGGAGCTACAGCCGCAGTTCATCGTGGAACTCAGTCTTTGGGAGCCGCAGTCGCAGCCGGAGCCGTGGTTCGTTGAACAAACGGAACAAAACCAGGCACTAGGTTTCTCAACATTAGGAGACCAAATCTGCAGTTGTGGTTCCCGTTGAGAACGAGGACAGAGGCTGTCAGTGCAATCAACTGTGTGTGTCTCAGTGCTCAGCTTTGATGCTTGAGTGGAAATGTCCTAGCAGTGGGCCAACCACCATTGAAGCAGTCTTGTTCACTCTGCCCACAGACAGCTAGGAGACTGAATGTCTTTTTGTCTCTTTTGTTTTTGTATTGCATCCTTTGCATCTGCACTCACAATGGCCCGAGACTGTTCATCTCCTAGATATTTACAATGCAAGCTGCATATAAGAAACATTATTAATGAATTTAGTCACCTAACATCCCTGTTCTATATATTTCTTTCCAGATGTCTGTACATTTCACTTTAATTTATTTTTGCAAATGCTTTAACAGGCTGTTATTTATTTCATAATTTATGGCACATAATGCAGCTTAGTAATGGGTTCAACAAGCACTGAAATTACCTCATTCCCATTTTGATTTTGAATTGCAATATATGTTTTAGCCATATGCAAGTGCACAGTGCATATGGTTAACATGTAACTAATGTTTAACATGACATCAAGCATTTAGCATACCTGTGTCCTAGTTTTTGCACTAATAGATGAAGCATAGAGGTAACATTTGAGCCGTTTGATCCACTTACAAATGATTTCACAGGGATTGTTATCAGGAATAAAGAGAGGGTTTGTCGCTCTGATCTCAACACTTCACAAGGTGGAGGACAAACATGTTTCCGCCTCCTGACAGCAAGCAAACTGGCTGTCAGCTCAAATGTCAAATTAATTCATCCTCTGATCAAGTGGAAAACAATTGAAATGTCAGTCCATGTAGTATAACAGAGAGCGATCGAAACAAGGGGAGATTCTTTTGACAAAACATCTGATGAATTTGTTTTGAGAAAAGGATGTTTTAAATATAAGATGATGAACTTTTTTTGTGCTCCAAAGCAGATCACATTTGTAGCTATGTTCATGTAGGGAATAGTCTCTGACTTTATTTGCTAGGTCGTTTTTTTTAATTAGGCACAGAGAAAAGCTGTACTTTGCTGAAAATTAGTCTAAATTTGCAAACAGCACACATTCCCAATTTATTTGGAAAATTGTGTTCTTGCTGCACCACTGGAATAAACCCATAAACCATTATATTTTTGAGTTGTTACTCAACAGAAGGTCTAGTTTTGAGTTGTGCAGCACTATACATATTTATTACTTGTCTAATATTTATTGTTTCATTGTAACTCCCAGTAGTAGTCAGTCTTTCTATGCAACACTGTCACTTTGTAGTTTTTATGACACTGCTGTAACTGATTTTGTTGTAAATTATAATCCGGCTCATACATATTGTTCAACACAGACTGGATGAAATGGTGGAATATTATCCTCACTGTCTAAGCTTTTTATCTTTTGTGTATTTTTAAAGCACAAATATGACATTCTTGTAAAATATGCTCATCTGCTTTCTTGTCAAGAGTTTAAAGATCAATACCACGCTCAAGTCTGTTTCCTAAATGTAACACCACAGCTAGAAGATAGAGCCTAACTTATTAAAAACACTGGAAAGCCAAACTAACCAAAGGTAACAAATTTTTCACCATAGTTGAAGCCTGCTAATTACCAACTTACATTTTATACAGTAATTCACATTTTTAAAAACTAGCAAATGATCAAAAGAAAACTTTCCATCTGCAGAAATTTATATTTCTAGGCACGACTCTGTTCTGGGAACTCGCTGTCTTTTTGTGTCAAAACAGAAAAAGATGAGACCAGAAGCACACAACAGGGTTCACATTAGGGGTGACGCTGATTAGTCAGAAACAGCATGAGAGGAGGAGCTAGGGTGGGTTGCAAAGTAGCTTGCAGGTATGCAGCAAATGTGCACAGACTAAAACAAGTTAAACATTCTGTAAGCTAATTGGATGTGTTGAAAGGTGTCAGATAAGGCTGATGTGGGCTGGCAAAGAGATCAGTGCATTTGCTGGGATTGTGTCTGAGCTTGAGTCTGTGGCCTGACTGAAGTAAAGCTATGCACTCCAAGGTTACTGCAAAACAAAGAAAACTGTTAATTAGTGGGTATTAAAGCTTGTAGTAGGTTGAATGTGTTGCCTTTGGATAGAATCACATACCTATTTCCTGCTAACCAGCAGCTGATCACTATGTCACAGACATGAGCGTGGCAATGTTCTCATTTCGCGTTTGCATCTCCTAAGGTATCAAAAGATTTCTTCAAAGTTAATTTTGAGGGTGATCCAACTCCATAGTTTCAATCTGCAAAAAAAAAGTTTGAAGCTGCCTTGGCTTATGATTAAGAGTTATATTTCTCAATCATTTCAAATCCATCATCCTGTCTGCGTAACTGCTCCAGGCCTGACAGACTGCTCTCTATGCACTCAATACTCTCAGCTTATTTCCCTGAATGTCATCTAAATTGGAGGAATGAGGGAAATATGAGGCAGGAAGAGGAAGGAACTTGGCACAGAACTCATTCATAAACTATAAAGTGATGATGACTCGTGACAAGCAGTGTTGACTAGGAGCCATGGGAAGATTTGTGCAGTCAAGTTGACAGATTTTTCTAGATGGGCACCCAGGGCAATGCCCCCCCCCCCCCCCCCCCCCCATTTCTCAATGTAAAGTTTACATCAGTTCTTGTGCAAAATTATTTTGTATATGTGGTGTAAATATGCATCTGCATTGTATAAATTATACGAAGGGTGTGACTATTTTGTTTAGAGAATGTGATTGGAGCCTCCTTGGATGTTATAGATAAAATGTATCAACCAGTTTAAGAGGAAAAAGAAGACGATATGTCAACAGACTCTAGCTGTCTTTGTGCTTAAGGTCCCTTTGATCATGTATTTTGCTATTTTAAGAATTTCAATAACAAGCTCATATAGCAATAGTGATTCTATGTTATTGTAAAATTATGCATATTCTCCCCGTTTTTCACATGAACGAGCATACCGAAAAAGCATATTTTTCATACTGTCACGTTTTATCTTGCGTCAGTGTGAACTCTACATTGTAATGTCACCTTGAAATTGAATCGCCCCCTCTATGACCCCATGAAATTTCCTTTTGACTGTGTTCAGAAAAAGCTATATAAAATCGTGTTCTGAATGATGATGATTGCAGTCTTGTTTTACGTTCAAAAAGAAAAAAAAATCAATACGCTCGGATCAGTAAACAGATTTCATAACCACAAGTCGAGCTCTTAGCTGTTTTGTTTTATCTGTACCGTGACATCAGTGCGTTTGACGCGAAGCTCTGCGTTACTTTCTATTAAAAAGTCTGTGAGTCACCAGGGAGCTCAAACTGCATGAGTGACATGTGGCCTCTGCAACTTAGTTTGGTAAAGAGTAGGCTTGGCCTTGATCAGCTGTTGCGCGCCCACTGTAAAAGAAAATCGTCACATCAACAAGCCATATTTTTTCTTAACTTACGCCTGAACGCGTATGTGAATGCTAAAACAAATTCTAAAAAGCATAAATATTGCGAATAGAAAATCATTGTGTTTTGTTACAGTGTTTTTGTCTTGTGATTTTAAGATTTGGTATTACTACTTTAATGGATATTTTTTACAGCGCGCTTTCTCCAGATCCTCCCAGCACTTTCCGGACACTTGTTCAGTGCAGACTCATCTGCTACGAGGTATAAAATCAAGCGCCAGAAGAAATGAGATCAGTTCAAGAAACTCGGAGACCACTTCGAAGTTTGTTTTTGGATCAACAAATGTCTTATTGAGTAATGGTGATGTGCCTAACCCAAACAATATAAAGTTTTCCTCATAGAGAGAGAGAGTCACTTTTTATTTTTATTTTTTTCATTTTGCACCAATACCAGAACTTCATTACTGGATTTGAACTCAAGTGGATATGGCAGAGGGAGACTTTTACACGACGGGAAACCGACAGAGGTTTCCCAGAGATCCATTTGGAGAATCGCCATTCATTGATCAGTCTCCATTCAGAGACCAGTCTCCTTTCAGGGATCAGTTAGCGTCTCGGTTTATGGAAGATGAATTTGGGATGCCACCTTTCCCCGATGATCTGTCGATGGACTGGCCGGGGTGGGCTCGTCCGGGCCGGCTAAGCACGCGTCTCAGCTCCTCGCCCTTTAGCAGCAGTTTACGCACAGGTTTTCCCCCGCGTCAGACCACGGGAGGCCCCCAGCTGTATACCAGCAGATACGGCGAGCCCTCCTCCCGGAGTTCACCCACCACTACTTGTGGGGAACCCTGGAAAGTCTGCGTGAACGTCCACAGCTTCAAACCAGAAGAGTTGCACGTAAAAACGAGAGACGGATTTGTAGAAGTGTCAGGTGAGTTGAAGTATGATTGGAGAAATGAAAATTAGACGCTTTTCCTGGAAGAAGAAGTTCAATGAGGATAACAGCTTTAAATGAATCATTTAAAAAAAAAAAAAAAAAAAAAAACCTTCTGGGGAAATTTGATGTCTCATCAATGACACGCTGATATCAAAATGCAGTATATCACTGTGGTAGTCAGTTCTATTTATATGACACATTTAATAACATGCTTCTAAATTCCTTTAGACCTGAATTAGCAGGTCAAAACGTTATGTTTAAAGCCTATTATTAAATATAAATATCACAAATAGAGTGCCATGTACTTGTGAAAGCACATATCTTCATAAGTACACCTGCCACTAGCAGCCTGAAGTAATACTGTCTTCTTTAAGAGAAATTATTTTATTTTTTTTCCATTATAACTTTCATTTCTTGTGTTGTATAGATGCTTACAGTTGAAGTACAGCAAATCATTCTTGCATGTTTAAAATGAAGTAAAAGCATGCCTGTTCATCTACTAATTTAACATTCCAGGGTTTCATGAGACTATGCAAAGTGTTTTTATTTGTAAAGACCAAGCATCATGTAAAGTCATAGCAATGCAACCAAATCAAAGAGAAAATCAGTATTCAGTTTAAAGAAAACTTAAAGACAGTATATCTGAAATTCCTTTTTGTAATCTGGTCATGAAATATCTGATCTTTCCCTTCAGCACCATGACTGACACAGTACAGTGAAAAAGCCTCAGTGGTATGATATGGCCTCAGAATTAATGAGTCTCGATATGGAAGAGTGGGACAGATTTGGGTGACTGGGACTTCAAGGCAGGCAGATCCTCAAGCTCAGACACCTGTTTTGGATTCTTGGAGAATCACTCCCACAGCCACCCATGAGCTCAATTTAGATTTAAGGCAAGGCCATGACAACAGTCTCTGTTTACAATAAGAAGAGTTGCTCACTGTCACTAAACACCAGAGAGAGAATGTTCTGGAAATAGGGCCTCACTTTTACCCACAGTTCTTGGGTAGGTTGTGTCTCTGATGTTGTCACGTTCCTCCTCAGTCACTGATTACTGGAGTGAGTTCTACAAATTGCTTCCTTAACTCAGTGTTTCAAGAGACAGCTGAATTCCAGGGATACCCAGGACTGAGGAGGCCACAGAGGACAGCGGCCCCGCAGCTCCGAGGCTTTTTTTTAAACACATTGTTGGTATGCCAGTTGGGTCATTCACTCAGCGCCATGTTGGGGCTGTCTGTCATGGTGACTCATCGTGATCAAGAAGTGTGACTGTGAATGTAATACAAGCAAGTTAGAGGTGTTCAGTACATGAATGAACTAGTCTTTTTAACATGTAAGCATGTTCAAAGTTTACTGAAAGAGGAGGCAAAGATTAAAAGAAAGCCAAGCTGAACACAAATATTGTCTGGAAAAGTACAGCGTAGCTGCATTTTAACGCAGATCTTTGGGGGTTTTTTTATATTTGAGTTAAATTAGAATATCTGGTCTTAGAGACCCACACTGGTGGTCTGTAAAGTAACTCCAAGCAACTTTGCAGTCCATCAGATTCACTGAAACCTGAAATGCAACGCATAAGGGAGAGATCGCGTGTCCCCAGCAAGAAAATGTCAGCACATGTGTTTTGTTCAAATGCCTAAAATTAGTTTCTATTTATATCTCCTTGTTGTTGGTTGCTCAAGAGAAGTTCAAGAGAAAAGAGATGAACATTGGCTTGTGAAGTCCCACAATTTAATCCAGATTTTTAGCATTTTACGATTATTATTGGTGGCCGTATAAGTAAGTGACCGTACTTATATGATAGATTGGACGACTAAGTTGGTAATAGATTCTTAATATTAATAATTATTAATTAATCCATAATATGTAGAACTTATTAAAAGGCTTTGCCCAATTTGAGATAAGAATTTTTTTTATTTTATCTGCTAATTTGCCTGTTTTTGTTAGCAGGATGCTTTGCTGTATTAGTGCAAGTAGTGACACACAAAAAATGTCACACACTAAAATGGGAAAACAGACTTTTTAGAGCATCTGTAGCCACATAGTAAGGCTTGTCATTTTTCAGATACTTATCTAAAAAATGCTACAAAAGGCTTGAATTGGCTTGGCTGGAGCCTTGTAGGCAGCGTCTAACTACAGTTCCCTTTGTTAGGATCCACCTATCAGTCAAAGTGGCCGTGCTTCTTATATTGCAAACTAAAAGACTCATTACAATTTAAATGAGTGAGTTACTGTATAATAAAATTAATGTTGCAAAGAGCTATGAAATCATAGCTCTAACTTTTACAGATTATACAGCAGTAAATTAAATCACCCATGCAAAGGACATTTGCTTATATTTCATGATTTGGAAGGCACGGAAAAAGTCTTTTTGATCAAATCTGCTCTAATGGAATATTAATATATGAGTATATACTCAATAATACTTAATAGTAAGTAAACAAGAAATACACTAAACATACTGAAGAACCGAGACTAAAATGAATAATGTGAGAAACATTGTTAAATAGAGCTCTAAATTAGTACTGTGACCTGTGGTCTGATCTGCATTTGATTAGATTGGCCAACCTTAAACTACATACAATATGCATTGACCTTGACACAATAAAATTACCTCAGCACAGTCGATTCCTGCAACCAGCTCATAGAAAAGTCTAAATTACTGCGTTTTGTGTGTCTGTCAAGTTTACCTAATTTCTCCTAGTGTTACTAAATTATGGCACTGAGTAATGGCTCGAAAAGTATAACGTCATTATCTTATCCTATCAGATGTTTCATAAAATTTCTTCATAAGTAGCACAAAAAGCTGTATCCTCTATCTGCAAATAAGAAAACTACACCCAAGCTCTTGATATTTGTATTGACAGATAATTGTATCTGTTACATAAAAACACCACTCTCCTCCAAGAACATGATGTATTACACATCTGGAATCTATAATCTCTGTCGTAAGAAACACATAAATGAGGGCCTTGTTGGACTACTCCCCTGACTAAATCTTTAATCAGGGGACCGATTGTACTTCTTAAGTCAGGATGAAGTTTTCATAATTATCCCATGACATCACTGCTGATCGTAGCTCACTTCTCTCCAGAGCATCACATGTTCTAGCCTCGATCTCTGGAGTCCAGCACTTTGAGCAGCTAGAAACGTCACTGCGGGGGTATAGGATAGGACATAGTCGAGCCTGTCGGGTATACAAAGGGGTCGAGGGGTGGGGCAGGCCATGCTGCTGGCAGCGGCATTGACATTTAGCAGTCCAGGAGCAGCTGCTTGCTAAGGCTGACAAACAGACTGGCCATAAACAGTGAAGGAGAAGATGGAAGAGGTGCTTTTTAGGGTTATATGTTCTCTCTAACATTAGTCTCTCTGCTGGGGAATCATTTTAGGAAACAGCTAAAGAGGAAGAAAGAGAAATCATGTCAACAAGTTCATTGCAATCACAAAGCAAACATTCTGGAAGGAATGAGCAATGGAAAACTGCACGATGTGTGCCAAGCTTTGAGCTCAGTTATATCAACACCTTTTTTTATTTACACCATACTAAAGATCTAAGAAGTCAAAGGTGATGGGTGGACTCTTTATGAGCTGTGTCCATTTGAACTGGTGACAGAGACATTTATAATGCATGACCTTGCCTAATCATTGCGCAACGTCAGACTACATCATTTCTGAAGTTGTGTTCACTCCTTTTCCCAAACAGGAAAGCACGAAGAGAAACAGGAAGAAGGTGGAATAGTGACAAAGAATTTCACAAAGAAGATACAGTAAGTATAATTCTTGAGCTGCACCATTATCATTTTGTTTTCCTGTGCTGGTGCTCATAATGGATGGAAAAAGGCTCCAGTTTTCATTATATATGGCCACATACTAGTGCATGTCATAAAATGTAAATATTGTTATGATACAGAGAACTCTCCTGACCTGAACCCCAGATTTTTATCTTAGAAATAATTCTAATAATTTGAGATATGGATTTCTGCTTTTCAGGAGCTATAAACTGGAATCATCTAAATGAAAATAAAAAGCATTTTGAAATATTTCACAACAAATAATGACTATAGAATATGTGAAAGTGAAATGCATTGCATTTTAGACATTATACTTACTAATACAGCCCAGTGCAATGTTAACAGCAAAGCTGTTTGTTGTTAGCTGTTATGATTATGGGACAATTTTCTTTAATGACTTTGGACAAATAGAATTATTAGCATAGTGATGTTTTTGCACTGGCAAAAACTTACTCGTACCTTTCTGCAATTTACTGTGTAAATTAAGCTCTCTGTTTTATAATGTAAGAAATAGCTGTTGTTGTGGATTGGCATTGTGTAAATAAGCTTGAAATGAAACTTACACAACAAATCAATTGCAAAGATAGGGTGGTCAGTAACCAGTGGACAAAATAATAGAACAAAACTCTCGTACACAAAATATTTTTTTCTGGCTTTTACTTATTTACATATTACAGTCACTCCTTCAATGAACCACTGACAGCTCAAACACAAGAAGGAAGCACAAAAATCTTATAGTTTTAAACGAAATGTTACGCTCACTTCCAATTCCACACGAGGGAGAACCAAACCCAGGATATAATGCAAAGTCAAAATCAAATCTTCAATCCAAAAACAGGCATCATGCAAAATGGAGCAGGCAGCAAGACAAACAGTATTGTAGATCAGTCAAAAGTCAAAGTCCAAAAACAGAAGGCTGGGCACAAAGAAACAAGAAAAATCTCAGGAAGACTAAGACACTAAAAATTAAGACCTATTGTCTGGAACAATGTGACAACTTCATCTGCATTTATGCACACTGATGAGACTATTTACTGGCTGAACACATGCGTGGCACAAAAAGGGTGTGAAACAGAAGAAAGCATGGGAGTGGAACTACCTGGCAACCAGAAATTTCAAAATATAAAGGAAATAACAAATACAGCACAGGTGACACTAACACAAGGAGGGATACTACGTAGAGAAAACAAAAGTGACAGCAAGAGACAAGTATCAATGATTCCAAAATAAAACAGGAAATAATTAAACAGAAACTCCACATTTTATATTTACCATTTAGTGGGTGTAAGTGTCGCTCCCCCAGTTTACTGTTTAAAACAAGTTCATTTCCCTTTAAAGTAACCTGCCTTTAAGCCATTTTTCTTCTGATTGGCTGCGCCTCATTTACCGCAGGATTGAACAGGAGGTGAGTGGGGCTTCTGTGCTCACAGTCAGAGCTGCATTCCTCAGATAAATATTTATTACAGATATCTTTTGTGTTGCATAAAATAGAGCCAGGACTTTACAGCAGGAGCTGGAGCTTTTTCTTCTTAGGGATTACCTGTGATTTCATCTTTGGATATATTTAATAAGAACAGATTGTAACAGTGTGAAGAACATAAAAATAAAGAAAAGCAGAACTGGTGCTCTTTAAAGCCACAAGCTACTTATCCATCAGATTTCTGACCCTGAAGCTCCCTAATGCTGATTTCTGAAAAAAGATAAAGCCTCCTTTCCTTCAGAAATCTGTGGAAAGCGCCTCAGTATTACTTGACTGTGCCAGGTTTAACTGGGATTGAAACATTGTTCTATAAACACCACAAAACTACAGCCAGAAAGATAACGCATAGTTGGCTCATAGAGAAAAAAAAAGATAGAAGGTAATTTAGTATTAAATATTAGCTTGTACTAAAGTTTTATCCCGACTTTCTGTCTTCTTTGGTACTTTTGTCCCTCTTCTGCACTTTTATTTCTACCTTTTCTCTAATTACAGATTTGAAAATGAACCACTGTATGTATGTAAAGTTATGGGCGACATGTCTTAAGTGTACCCCGCCTCTGCCTATAACAGCTAAATTGGACAAATGGTTGAGAACATGACAGTTAGCTTGCTTGCTTGCATGGTTTTCATATTAAATAGTCCATTACAGCACAGATCTTCATGTAGTTTGAGAATCATGGAGAAAAATGCCTTTAATCAATGAGAACTAATTGGAGGGAGATAAGCCGAAGAAATGCTCGACCAATGTTATACGAAGTTCATAAGTGGAGGAGTATGTAGATACATGCAGAAGTATTCGCTTGTTGAACAACATGAAAACGTCCTGCATGTATAATTGAATGTTTTACCTGTCAAGGTGAATTCTGCATTCCTCGTTTTAAATGTTATGTTGAACTCTCCAGTCAAAACACCAAACATGACTAGAATCCTAAAGTAGGTTTTACATAGACAAAGCAGCATCAGTGCAAAGCAGGAGTCTCTTACAGAGACTATTCATATGGTAACTAATCCAACCCAAATGAGCAACACAATAGTTTCCACATGCTGCCTGCCTCTAAGCCTTTGCCCATTTAATTGGGCAGTGGAAAGACTTCAAACGGAAGCGATAATCGTCAGTGCGAATCACCATCTCACTGGCACGTCAGTCCAGTTCTACTAATTTCATACTGGCTAATTAATAAGCAGGTGCTCAAGCCCCTCACTGTTCATATCACAATATTTTTAATTGGAATGCCTTCAGATCACACCTGGGCTCCTCAGCTGAATATACGGGACAGGCTGACTATACAGAGAACAGGAGTGACTGGTGGTGTCAATGGGTCAAATATAAATAACTGTCCTCGATACACAAATACACGGGCTATATGAGAATGAAAAGGAGGAAGAGAGAGAGTTAGCATGGTAGACACATTCTTCTGTCTCGAGATTTGATTGGTTGTTGATGTCACTTGAAGTGCTACAACCTTCTTATTTTGGCTCTTCTCGTACATATGCTGTGTTTAGTGGCACTAAAGTTTTGTGTGGATTATTATGATTTGCAGCAGCCTGTATGCTGCATTTTACAGCGGGTAAGCCAATTGTAACTATTCTTTATATTTAACATCCTTGTCTGCAAAGTAGGTAGTAAATAAACCTTTCTTTCTGTATAATGTAAGATAAAGGTACAAAATGCAGATATTTATCTGCCTGCTGCTTCTGTTTGCACTCCAATATGAAAAATTCAGAGCAAAAAACGTTTGTTTGTTTTTTTTAAATCTTGCTTTGTTACGAGAAAAAGGTATCTCATACCTAAAGTCTTTTGTAATAATAATAATAATAATAATAACTTCAAAGAAGTTGCACCAAGAAGCAGTTTAGCTCCTCCCAAAATAATAATAATACAGCTGACAGAAAGATTTTGGGGCTACCTTAAAACTTTGCCATGAATTTATGCAGTTTGGACTACATGGACGGGATACATGGAAGGCTAGACATTCCAGATGTCAATGGGCTCACTTTCTGTTTGGCAGAAACTTGGCATTGATTTCTATTGTCCCAAATTTCTATACCCCCCAAAAATCTAACTCCATCTGAGACTTATTCTGAAGACCACATGTGCCCGTTTTGACAAAGCTTGAGAAAAGAATTTGACCTGTAAAAAAGAATTTTCCATTAAATTAAAATGGCAGAAAGTCAAGTATGGTAGAAATTTACATCATAGTGTGCTTTGAACTCTTTTGCTTAAAAAAAATTCCATCTTCTTTTGAAATTGTAAAAATGCACTTTTAACTTTGATGGCGTTGGAGTGTTTGAGATGCAGACAAAAAACAGAGGATTGGTCTCAATCACATTACACAAGTTTTGATTCAAGGGGCTAGAGTCCAATGGCAAGAGAAAAAGAAGGGTATGCGTATTGTTTCAACCCTCAGGATGTAGCGACATGTACACAAATGAATTAAGCCAGGTTTTACAATTATTAAGACAAGGATTTAGTAGGAACAGATACTTCAGTGTGGGGAGACAAAACCCCCACAGAGTCTGCTGGCTGAGGGAAATTGAGATAGTCGGAGGGTTTGCTTTTTTTAATGCTTATCAGGTGACACTGAGGAACAGTTGCTTGTTGCTTGGGCTTGTGAAACAAAATCAAGAAGGAAGGAGCACAGAACGGCATTCAGATGTAACAGTAAGAAAAGATACAAAGATTACAGGAGTTTTGCTTCTTGGTCCTCAATTGTGACACAAAACACTGGAAACAAAACAAAAAACTAGTAAATGTTACATGAGACAACTGCGGTGAATAAATGCAAGAAGTTAATACAGTATAGGGCATAGCACATGTTCTCAATAAATAAGTGACTAGACAGCTTAGCTTAAGCTTACTGAGAACTCAAGGGTGACTTCTTCTGCTCTCCAAACTGAGAAATTTGTAAGTTATTAACTAAAAATGTTGTTAAATCAGCCCTGGGGACAAAGATAACTTTGAGGTCATGTAGCTCAGCTGCAAAACAACAACCTTGCTCTGTTTGTCTGTGAAAGTGTGAATGTTTTGTTATTCAGTAATCTCTTTTTTTCTGTTTGCTTCTATTCTCAAAAGACAAATACCGATAATACTGCTAGGCTGACTTAGCTGAAATGTGTAGTGTGTGGGATGGAGGAAAGGGTTATATGTGCTACACACACACACCTCATGAACACCCACGCTCACTGTGCCAGGTCTCACTCGTCTCTCTGTGTCTCCGAATCTCTGCAGGGGGGAAGCATATTGCCTAGTTTTTTTGGCAGCTTTACAGAATCAATGCTTGAGATAAACTGTACTCTTGCCAAAGTTAAATAAACTCCCCGAGCTGGAAAGATAAGGTTTCTGCTGGAGTCCCACGTAATGGACCAACTGAGTCATTTGACTTTGTCAGAAGGGGCAAAGATACATTTAAAATTATTAAAATTATTCAAGGTTGCACACTTAATACTGGCTTACACAAACCTTTCTGAAATCCTTTTTGAATTATTACCTGAATTAGAGGGAGTTGACAGGCCCAAGATCCACTTTTTTTAAGAATATGCTGAATGAAAATGTTTGACATGAGTGTTGATATCATCCAGTACACACACAGCATGCAACATAAGTTCTGTTTGTCTTTAAAACTCTGAGTCTCTGTTTGCTGTCCCAGCTGACTCCACGTTCCCTTTCCCCTTGCACTTTTATCTCTTTATACCAATTGTTTGTCTTCTAAATCTAAATTGAATTTAGTATAATTCCACCACAGGATACTGTATTATGATATTCATGTTATTGTCTGCTTATATTCATCTGTTCCGTTTTTCTATTGGCAACCCTGGATTTTTGTGTTTTTGTGCCTGGTCTCATTTTTGGTTTTCTGGTGTTGCTACTTATGGGTTAGTGAGCTCAAGCTTCAGAGTTGTTATTAAAAGGTAACTTTAAAGCTCAGTGACACACTGAGCTGCGTATATTAATAGATGTGACTTGACCTCTCAGCCTGTGTGCGTCTGTGAGGTTCCTGAGTGTATTCTGACTTGTATTTCACAGTGGAGTGGTAAGTCAGTAGAGGGTCCTCTCTAATTAAATGGAGGGGAGGGCCACAAGTCTCATCCTCTGAACATACCAGTCTTGTGTTTATATTAACTCCCTGAAACACTTGGCTGCCCGCACAGAAACCCTCCAATAACCATATTTGGCCACACTGACAAAGAACAGAGATCTCCCCCAACCCCCAGTTTTCAGAGTACCTTCAGTCAAAAATGAGCTGCCTATTTTCTTTTTTCTTTACAATAGGATTTAAATAACTTACTTACCAAGTGTGAATGTTGTTTTAAGCTGATGAGAATACTATCATTCTATATGAATATGAAGTTTTAAACAATGACATCCTTGCACATAGTAACTCGGGCTTATTTTCCCCTCAACACTTTCTATCCTCCTGCAGGTTTTGGAAACCAATTATCCCACTATACTTTGGAAAATCTAACATTTTCTGTATGAGAGGTGTCAAAAAATAAAGGAAACAGCCAGGAGAAAAAAAATGCTTGACACAAAATCAGCTGTTACCTGGATGTGAGCTGCAGATTAGGAAAGTATACACAGTCAGAAATTTACAGGTGTTAAAATTCTGCAGACAGACTCGAGTAAGGCAGTCTCATTAACTGATATCGAAGCTTCGTTTCCTGGGAACGCTACACCTGGATCGAGTGTGTGTGTGTTTGTTTTCCTCTCTGTGACAGAGATGGGGGATTTTTGAAGAATATCTTATTTTTGAAGGGAGATTTCTCCTGTTTCTTTTTGTGAGTTAGAATAAAAGCTATCCAAGGTGCACAGGGTGACTCATTTCAAGTCCTTTTTTGTCTCACCTAGATATAAAGTGCCAAAATAATTCGACTGAGGGTTGTTTAGGAGTTTTGATTAGTTATCAATAAAAACCTCCAGCATTCAACACTACTCGTTCTTACACAAGGAAATCTCACATTAGAGTTTTGCATGACCTCCAGGTAGGAAGTGAACTCTTTCTCTAGGCTGTTTCTCATCATTGCTCTTCTCAGTTTTCTCCGACGCACACTTAAAAACACACTGAACACACAACAGCGTAAAAATGATCCTGACCAAGTAAACTTCTTCTAACCAATTACATTAAAACAATCAAACTATACTTTTTCTTCTCTTCTGTCTCATCAGGATCCCCACAGACGTGGACCCCCTGACAGTCTTCGCCTCTTTGTCTCCTGAGGGCGTCCTCATCATCGAAGCTCGGCAGACACCTCCATATTACCTTTTCAGCGACGAGGGATCCCAAGGTGGTGAAAAGCAGGAGGTGGAAGCCTCCAAGCCCCAGATGGCTCCTATGGTCTAAACACATCATTCTGGACAATCAGTTACCAGTTTGATGTGAAATGTGTTGCCTCTAGCCTCATGTTGTTTGACACCTGGAGGTATTTGATGTCCAGATTAAAGTTAAACCAGGCATTTGTTTTTTCTGTTGGAAAATCTATTTTTACAAGCTCAGACAATGATGAAAAGTGTCATTTTCCCATTAACAAATAGATGCTTATGAATTTTCCAGAATAGTCCAATAGTCCCTTTTTTTAAGTAATTAACAGGTGTAATTATGAAATAATTTGGCTGTTTCTTTTCAGGTAAACAATTTGCCCATGGCAGAGTTTTTAATAAAAATTGTAGAAGGCCAAATGTGACTGCTTTTTGATTTCCTTTCAGTCGGGCTCAATTCAATTTTTAAAACTTTAGAATCAAAGAAAATCATATAAAAGTGAAGTTTTAAGTGTAGCAGCCTTTCCAGCATATATTTTTGTTCTTTCGTTCGCCTGTCCTTCCTTCAGTTTCTATAGGTTTTTTTATTTAACATGATGTCATTGAAATTGACAAGAAATAAAGGTAATATTATATTTCTGTGTATCCAGAAGGTCAATTTTCTGCATTAATGCACACAATATATAATATTATTTCACAGTGTATTGTAAATATAATAGTGCCAATTCATTATAAATCTTAATCTGAAATGTTCTGCATTTTGCAATATGGTTTGAAATTTTCTTTTCTATTTGAGCATTAAGGATGATGGCTGCATGATTGTTGGAGAGGACAGACTGCCTTCTTTTCTGTTGATGTCTCTGTATTGACTGATGCAATAAACATGTCCAGCCAATCGCCCAGTGTGTCTTAACATCTGTGTCTTACATTGAGAACTGTGCCACTCGAGGGACCCGTTCCAGGGCTCCAGAGAGCCTGTGGTGTTATTGTTGGATAAAAGAAGGAATTGGGCAGCAGATTAGCGGAGGGCTTAGTGCTGGGTGAGACTGGCATCGCTGTGTGCTGCAGAATGGGCTGAACTCATTGAGGCAGCCCTGCCAGAGCCTTTGAATGCGAGTGTAAAAAAAAAAAAAAAAGACTGGGGCCGTTCCATTGCCCGTTGTGTGATGCAAAATAATGTAATCTTCCCTGTGCATTGGAATCAAGAGGGATGATCGGTTTGAATTGAAAAAGTTTCCAATCTGGAGTCACGCGGTGGAAACAACAAAAGGCTTGGACTGTTTCGGCTTTCCAAAGTCACCGCTGTGTGCGATGTGTAAGCTCACATGAAGTGTTGCATTTATTGGTATTATAATCATGGACTTCAATTATGCTGTTGCCATGGCAGCAGCAATACTGGAGTCACACCAGTTTTTCTTTTTTTTCCCTTAAGCAAGTAATTCACGTTGAATTGACTAATGCACAGCTGTGCAAACATATAGCACCTGATTAGTGTCAAAACCACTTTGCTGAAACAGCTTGATAACATAGTTTCAGAGGTAATTGTGAATATGATTCTTACAAATGTGATTCCTTGTTGCTGATAAACAGTTTCAAAATCACACATAACGACGCATTTTATAATTGTGAGAACATAAAACCATTAAGACATTAATAACATGACACACAGCATATTATTTATTGTTTTCACATGCTAGTGCTTTATTGGAGCTCCACCCATAGCGAGGCTGTTATATCTAATGACTACAATGCATCTGTGAGACTAAGCAAGGCAAGCAGTGCTGGCTGTTTCATTACTTTATCACCATTATATTGTTTTTATTCAGTGATCTCCTGCTGTATATTTGCTGCTTCCAATTGCTGGCTCTGGACCTGTTCCCCAGGCTGAGTTATGCTAGATGTGTCTGTGTCTGGGCCTTCTTGGCTTTCCACTGTTTCTGGCTTTGTAGAAGAATCTTGAAGGCCGTCTGTGCTTTCGTCACCTTCAGGCACTGAGGAGGGGGAATCTCCAGCTGGCTTTTCATGGGTCTCCTCTTCTGTTTTCATCCTCTCATCATGCTGCTGAAGCCCGACTGTGGCACCTTCAGGTTGGGCCTGATCTCTATGGACTTCTAATGAACAGCCTTCCCCGTGATCCTCTGAGGAAGCAAACTCTGGATGGTCTGGTGCTCTCCCGCTCTCTTCTTCTTTCTCATCTTTTACCTCCGGTTCTCCATTATCCTCTACTATCACCTGCATTTATGCATAAATATGTTAAAAAAAAAAAAACTAAAACTAAAACTAAATACCAGCAACATCAAGACAGTTATTAAACTGGACATAATATGAAAAGATTGTTAGGAAACTGTCTATAAAAATCTGTATTTTAAAGGAACCGTTTCTTAGGAGCAAATCAAAAAGATCAATACCTCTCTGATGTCTGCGTGGTAAATATTGTACTGTTGTCATGTTTTGTGGCTCATCTACAAAAAAATAGTACATCAGATAATTCCTGAAATGTTGAATTTCTCCACATCTGTCTGCATCCTAATCTGAGTAAGCCACCCACTCGCTCTAGCATTGTGAATTACATGTGCCAGACAAATATGTCAGTGGTACTGATCTTTTCTTCCACCCCTTGGCAAGTTATCAAAATATAGAGTATTTCTTTAACCAACTTTAAAGTTATCAGCACCTTTATGGGAATGGGGATTGTAGCAGGGACAGAAGTTTCGGGAACTGGAGCTTCCACGTTCAGAAAACCATCCACAGAAAATGTGGATGAGATTTTGGTAGCATCCATCTCCACTGGGAGCCTGATAATGACACAAACAGGTTTACAGTGGCATGACATACAAAGCGTAAATACTGAAACAGATGTACCTAATATCTAAATGTTCAGTTCAGCAAACATTTGAGAGATTGAGTACTGTTGAAAAAATACCATCAGTGGTGCATGCTTGGCTGCTGACTAATGTTTTAAATGGCTTAAACTGCATATTTCATCATCTGCAGGTTATTGTCAGTGTTTACTTTGCATACCTGTACTTCCTTGTAAAACATCTGGCAATGAATCCATGCTCGTCTGGCCTCTCCTCGTGCTTCCCTGGGGACGGATTACCATTTATGGGGAAGAATGCGAGGACACACAGAGGAATCAAGCAACATAGAGAAACC
Organism: Aulonocara stuartgranti; assembly: GCF_965226115.1. Taxonomy (NCBI): domain Eukaryota; kingdom Metazoa; phylum Chordata; class Actinopteri; order Cichliformes; family Cichlidae; genus Aulonocara; species Aulonocara stuartgranti. The sequence continues at coordinate 7,388,271 of NC_138948.1, read as the reverse complement.
ACTCAACACGGAAATTAATTTCTGCCACAGAGCAGTGATTTTAATTTCCCCAAGCACATTATTTAAGCAGCTTTCTAATTTTGTTACATTCAGCTTTTTTCCATCAGTGTTTCATTTTAAGGATTTTTTTCCCTGTGAACTATAAGAAAAGTATTTTTAAATAACTCTTTGAGATAATATTTGATAGCTAGATAAGATCTTTAATACTTCATTAAGACCCGAGACTATCCTGTGTGTAAAAGTAATTAGCAATGTTAATAAAGTGAACTCTTCAAGCTGTTTAATTAACAGAGATGTAAGCCAATGTTCTATACCTCTGACTTCCAGGAATCCATCTCTGATGCTGAGAGAAATCTCTGAGGGGGTGAAGTGAGCCACATCCATGATGACCCTCCACTTACTAATCGTCTGGCTTGGATGATGCATCGACCCAGAGATGTAGGGCACAAACAGCGGAGCGGGTATGTACCCTGGCCAGGAGCAGGCTGCCAAACTCCTCTGCAACCAGTCCACATCCATCCAGCGAGCATCCCCTGACTCCAGGAAAGATGGCAGGCCAGCATCCTGACTGAAAAGCTGGCTCAAATGCCACCACTTTCTCAAGGGGTACCAAGGGGCACCCCTGCTGTACTCCCCACACGATGTGTCTGCTTTGACCTGTTCGCTCATATTTTGAGAAATGAAAGAAGATTTTAAAAAGGACACAGCAGATTTCTTCTGATGATAGTTAGCCAGTAAATTATGAACTCCTGAGGCTAAATCAGTGAAATTCCAGCAATTAAAATCTACTTAAAGGACAAGGGAAGGATAAAAGCAAAGTGTGATGAGACACAGAAAACTCAGAGGGGGTTTATATAGTGCTCCTGTCCATTTTAGCACTTATTAAGCACTCATGTGATCCCATGAGAAGGCTGCATCGGCATGGGGTGATGCGTGTGAAGACAAGGCTGCTACCTTTTGCTGGCCTGAACAAGGCTGCAGACTAATTAGTTATATTTATAACTTTTATAGGCAGGATGGCAAATAGGCAGAAGCAGGCTATGGCTGGCTTGTGTTTGAAATGTTACATGTGTCGCCTGAAGACTGTTCCTCTCACATCCCTGTGAACTCTATTTTGTCAGCAGTGACTGGACTCCTCAGTCTTGTCATGAGCCAGTCATAACTCCCCTGAATTTTTACCCTCGAAGGACATGCAGTGGTAACAGTTTGTCTCAGTGAGAAGACAGAAGAAGACAAAATTGCTCCTTTTTGCTGTTATTTTAAATGTTTCAGTGGCATATGTGTGTGTATCCAGTTTACAAAGCTCCTTTTCATTCCATTTTTCTTTTCCCCACCACTTTCAGAATGATTATCATTGTTCCCGCTTTTATCAAGTGTGACAGACACATCACTGCTTCATTTTTAGAGCTGTGTGCCCTGAGATCTTGGCATAATGTCCACTGGACCACAAAGCAAATTGAACAGATGTTTCTGACACTTCGTGTGATGCCTCACCCACAGATTCTGTCTGCAGGATACGCTGTGAGCGGTTAAATTGGGATTCTTGCCTGCTGCTGCTGGAGTTGCCTGAAAAATTGGTTCCTTTGTTTCAAACATCATTAAAGATTTCCATCTCTGCTGAAAGAAGGACACACAGACTGATGGTGCAATAGGGTGTTCGTACTCTTCGTTAAACTAGCTGGGGTGGGAGTGATAAGAAATTTAACAGTTATGTGGAAAGAACAAAGCAGGGTGACTACAATTTTTAAGACTTGTTAGAATTATTTTTATATATATATATATATATTTTTTTTTGTAGGTGTTATTTAATGGAGGTTCCGTTGTGTTAGTTTAAAGAAAACATTTAACAGCAAAATATCAAATTATATTCTCAGTTGTGAGGTTTTTTGTTTGTGATAGTATATCTGCCTTTTTTGTGCATGTGTAGGGTTTTCTTTTTCTTTCTTGGACAAATATATTATCAGCCAATATGTGGGCTTGCAGCTGTACAGAAACACTTGCTAGCCAAGCAGGTTTCAGCAAAACACCAGCAGCTAATTTTCCTGATTACTTCCTCCTCTGCACTTCCTCTGGTTGTTAATTAGTGGCAGAGGTTCAAGTGGCTCCTGTTCATGTCTTCTCTGTTTTCCAACCCTTTTTTTTGTTTGTATATGTCTGAAATAAATAATTGGACTCAGGGGAAGAGCGTAATCTTTTATATTCAGCATGTTAAGATTCAAGGTTAAACTCAAGAACTGTCAATATGGAAGCTATAAGGTATAAAAAGGTAGGTTAGTCACCTGATTGTTCTTAGATGAAAAATTACTTTTGATTTCCCAACCACATTCTGGTTAATTAATGTTGAGTGATTTCATTCAGAGGGCTGATTTAATAAAATATTCTCAAACGTCTTGATCAAAACAGCCAGTATAATCACAAAACTGAGTGGCAATTCCCTAAAGCGGTCTTTAACCAAATAATGAACTCTGATAAAAACAAAGAAAGCTGAAGTAATCTGTGAACAGCAATCTGTGAATAATATGTCTTTTTCATGGCAGGTACTGTATACTGGTGGTGAAAAGGCACATTCAGAAACTGGAAGGTAATTTATTTTAAAAGGTAAAAATTATATTAGTTTACACTTTTCCACAAAATAAAAAAGGTAAGAAGCAAAAATCAGAGGAACGGAAGAAAGATTTGTCACAATCATGGGTCATTTGACCCAGCGTTTTGAGTTTAATACATTTTGATGTTTATGGTTTATGTTTAAGTTCATTAGCTCAGCGGTTCCCAACCTCCGGGCCACGGACTGGTACTAGTCCATGAGTCGTTTGGTACCAGGCCGTGAGAGTGGAGGCTAAGGAGTGAAATTTATGGTTTTCAGGGTTTTTATCGTGAACTCGGTTTCCCTGGGTCTTTTCCCGTGTTGTAGTTGTGTGTCTTATTTTGAAAGAAATATTTATGCTTCACCATAGCGACCAGAGAACATTAAGGGGCAGAGAGGAGGATGTTACGCTCAATGTTGTTGCTGCATTTCAGGAGGACGCTGCTAATAAAGTTACACAACAACACACTGAATTTGAGTTAATTATTATATTTACAAAATACCACCGTTTTTGTCTTGGTCGTATCATTTGATTTTGTTGTTTTTGTCCCCGACACCTTAAAGGCTGGTCCGTAAAAATATTGTCTGACATTAAACTAGTCCATGGCACAAAAATGTCCATGGCATTAGCTTATCTAAGTTCATTTCTATTTTGCCTGTGTTGCCCTGTTATAGTTCATTGTTTCTTAGATTCCCCTTGTGTCTTCATCCCTGTGTTCAGATCACTTTGCTGACAACGACCCCAGAAAAATGTGGCAGGGGATCAATCACATTACCAACTACAGAAGCAATAACCAGGCAACATCTAGGACTGATGCCTCACTGGCTGAGGATCTAAACCGTTTCTTCGCCCGCTTTGAGACGACCAAGCCCTCAGCTGCCACACCACTTCCACCCGCCCCCAGCACTGGCACACTAACACTTAGGGAGCACCAAGTGAGGTGTGTTCTAAGGTCAGTGAATCCCAGGAAGGCGGCAGGTCCTGATGGAATACATGGAAAGGTTCTCAGAGCATGTGCTGACGAACTGACCGGAGTCTTCACTAAAACCTTCAACCTTTCCTTGTCATCAAACACCGTCCCGCCCTGCCTCAAAACCTCCACCATCATCCCCATCGCCAAGAAGACAGCTGTGGCCAGCCCAAATGACTACAGGCCTGTTGCACTTACGCCTGTAGTGATGAAGTGCTTTGAGAGACTGGTCTGTCAGCACATCAGGGCCGGTCTGCCTCCCACTCTGGACCCCCACCAATTTGCCTACAGGACAAATCGTTCCACCGAGGACGCTATCACCATAGCGCTCCACACTGCGCTGAGTCACCTGGAGCACCGAGGAAGCTATGTGAGAATGCTCTTTCTGGACTTCAGCTCAGCATTCAATCATATCATCCCGGAGATCCTGGTCCAGAAACTGTCTCACCTGGGACTCTCCACCCCCATCTGCCTCTGGATCAAGGACTTCCTGACAAATAGACCACAGTCTGTCAGACTCGGCCCCCACCGGTCCAGCACCATCACACTCAGCACCGGGTCTCCACAAGGATGTGTTTTGAGTCCCCTCCTGTTTACGCTCTACACATCCGACTGCTCCCCTACCCATCTCTCAAACACCATCATAAAGTTTGCGGATGACACCACAGTGGTTGGACTCATCTCAAGGGGGGATGAGTCGGACTACAGAGATGAGGTCAACAGACTGACTGAGTGGTGTTCAGTTAACAACCTCCAACTGAACACCACGAAAACTAAAGAACTTATCTTGGACTTCAGGAAGGGCAGAGCAGACCCGGCCCCACTTTACATTCACGGGAGCTGTGTGGAGAGGGTACGCTCCATGAGGTTTCTGGGCGTGCAGATATCTGATGACCTCTCCTGGACTGCAAATACTACAGCGGTGGTTAAAAAGGCCCAGCAGCGTCTCCACTTTCTGAGAGTGCTCAGGAGGAACAACCTGGAGGAGAGGCTGCTGGTGACATTTTACAGAGCCACCATAGAGAGCATCCTAACGTACGGCATAACAACATGGTATGCAGGGTGCTCAGCTGCAGACAGGAAAGTACTGCAGAGGGTCATCAACACAGCCCAGAAGATCACTGGCTGCTCTCTGCCCAGCCTGGAGGTCACTGCAAACTCTCGGTACCTCAGCAGAGCTGGCAATATCATCAAGGACCACTCTCACCCCAGCAACCAACTGTTTGAACTATTACCGTCAGGCCGACGGTACAGGTCACATAAAACCAGGACAAACAGATTCAGGGATAGCTTCTTTCCCAGAGCTATCACCGTAGTAAATAAGCACAAAAACAATTGAACCTATTCCATACCGTCACTGTCATTATATTATGCTGCTATTCATACTGTCATCATATTAATGCTGCTATCCTGTATATATTGTACATACTATTGTTTGAGTACTTACGATTGTTTTTTTTGTACTTTTTATATTTTACATTTATATTTATTATTGAAACTTGCACCAAGGGAGTGGCACTCCAATTTCGTTGTACTCTGTACAATGACAATAAAGGCTATTCTATTCTATTCTATTCTATTCTATTCTGTGTTTAAGTCTCCCTCGCCCTTCATGTGTTTCATGTCTGCATGTCTTATCTTGTCAAGCTCGTGTTGTCATGTCCAGGTCTCCTAATGTTTCCTGTTTTATTTTGCAGAGGTCTGGTGTCCCATGTTCATTGTGTTTGGTTTCACTTCCCCTGTGGCATCATTATGTTCATTCTAATCAGCTGTTTCCTCGTGTGTTTCCACTCCCTCTGATCACCTTCTGTGTGCATTTAGTCTGCGTGTTTTCATTCATTGCTTCTCAGGCTGCCTGTCGAGTTCTCGTCATGTTTCCAGGTTTTTAATCATCGTCAAGGTTTCGTTCTTTGTCTGTTGTGTTTAGCATTTAGTTTTTTCAGTTTAGTTCTAGTCAGTTTCGCCTCAGTGTGCATCTGCCTTTTGTTTTGTACCTTTTCCCAGCCACAAATAAATGGCTTGCTTTTTGTTAAATTATAGTTTAGTTCCAAGTGTCTGCATTTGGTTCCTCTTCCTTCCTCTGTGACACAAGTGACAAGTGAAACTGTGACAGGATCTTGGATGAGTCTTAGTAGGAGTAAGTCTCTTCTCTCCAACAAGACCATAGTGGGGATAGCTTAGGTTTGCAAAGTTGCATTGGAACAAACCACAGGACTTGTGGAACAATGTCCAGACAAGAGGAAAGTGGAGACCAAAGGTGCTTCAGTGGAGCAGTCAAAGTCCAAACCTCAACCCAATAAACTGCTGTCCCAGGATCTGTGCACGAATAAATGCCTGTAAACCTCAATGAAATGAAGCAACAGTGTAAAGAATAGTAAACCACAATTGTTCCACAATGATCTGATAAAGCGATGTAGAAAATGATTGCTTCAAGTTACTGCTGCTAAAAGTGGTTCTAACAAGCAACTAAATCGTGGGGCGGGTTATTCATCGCACTGCTTGGAGTCCCTGAAATCTTTCTTTTTCACATTACTCTTCATAAGAAGATTGGTGGATGGAGTTAGATACTTATGCATGTAAACAGAAATTCTACATTTGATGTGAGAAACAGAGTAAAAAAACTAATTTTCAAAAAATAAAATCACACTGCTGAGAACTGCTGCTGAGAGCAGCGCTGATAAAGAAGCTCCCCGGGTATGAAGTGAAAATCCTAAATGGCCGTCACATCCGGGAAATCGAGTGAACATGAATATAGGAGCAACACATGGAAAGATGTGTTGTTGTTAGCCTCCATAGACAGCATGACTCCAGCCCAGTTCAGTACAGTTTTGTTTGTGTGTGTGCTAATGTGAGAATAAGGGGGAATGAGAGACTTCAGAATATATTCTCTCAGATGATGAGTTTCCCCACCCCACTGTAAACACATCATTGCCAAATCGTTTTGATGCTTTGAATCAGGATTAACTTCAAAGATCACTGGAACTTTATTCATCTCGCCCAAAATAATAAATGTCTTTTGAAGGAACTAGACTCCCTTTCTCCATCTTTTCTCTTTTTTTTTTCCTGATTTCTGATTCATGCCATCCCATCTGGCAGCTGCTAAAAATCAGAACATCTTCATGGTCCCTCCTGTTTTCCTGCCTTGAACTGCTAATACCCTTCACAAGTGGTATCTTTATATCTCTCTGTGTATGTGATCCCTTTCATTTCACGGCAGGGCTTCTATCACTCATTCATCAGCCCCTCCCCCTCCCCACAGGCCACGCAGAGTAGACTCATCCAGACCTGTCACTTCGTCTACTTTTAATGGACGCTGAGTTTTCTCTTTACGCAACTGTGTCGCAAAATAAACAATTCTAGACCCAGACGACAACACATCTTGGACTTGCAGTCAAACAATGGGGAACGCATCCGTGACCCAGTTTACTTTAAGGTGACCTCCGTGTGACTCCAGTGAGAGAGGATCTGTGAGAGAGAGTTTTGAAGGCAGTTTTCCTAATCAGGAACACAGATGCTGTCTTATCCCCCAAAGAGTGCCCCCACTAACAAAACACATTTGAAGTAAGACATTGCCCATTTTAAGATGATTAGAGCCACCTATGCACAGGAGAGGGCTCAGCAGAGGCCAGTCACACCAAATCAAAAGGCTTCAAACAGCCTGCCATGGATCCGCAGGATATTAGGAGATAATGCATCAAGGGGGATGAAGTGTCAAATGGCTGGTTTGTTCCTGTGGACACTGCATTCATCATAGTTATTGCGAGGTTGGCTCAGTCGGCCGTCTGGCCGGCAAATAGAGAGACGTGTCTGTATCAGAACTGACACATTACAATGGGGTAACTTATCTATCGAAATATATTTTGGGAAAGCTGTTTTACAAGTTATTGCAGCTAGTAGGGAGTCAGAAATAATATCGAGCAATGCTTGAACATGGAAAAAATGTTACTGCTCAAAGAAATTTGTTCTTTGAATTGGTTCAACCATGCCTGCTGCCAATCCATTGTCTCTATTACTACAGAAAACAAGAAGGCGGCCATATACAGTGTAAATCACCAAGGAAGAAAAACAGGCAATCTCATCTTCTGCACTTTCCGGCTCTAAAGTATTGCATTTACAATGCTTTTGATTCAGCTCTCAGTGGTGCTGTTAAGACAAATGCAATACTAACAGCATTGGTGTGTGTGTGTGTGTGTGTGTGTGTGTGTGTGTGTGTGTGTGTGTGTGTGTGTGTGTCTTGGCTCTTGCCAGAAATACACAGACTAAGAACCGCTTCACAGACCTTCAGACACATATTTACTGTCTGGAACATGCGTTTTCTGTGTGCGTTCCTATGCGCACATACAGTATTTATATGCTGAGATCTCAATCCTCGGTGCCCACTGATGTAGCAGAGAGGCAACAACAGTGTCCCGGTTTGACTCGATAGAGATTTGCAGCAAATGAGCTCATCCATCAGCAGAAGCGCATGGGGACAGGGGGATGATGAGGAGAAGGAGGGTGAGGAGGAAGATGAAGAGAGACGGTGGTGCTGGGCAGGGGCCGAACAGAGACAGGACCGCTCGTAGTGAAGGCTCAAAGTGAAATATGATGGACTTGCCATTTCCACACCCTCTAGCACCTTCTCTTGTCCTGTTTGAAGTCTTGAGCTCAGCATGGTTCTTGTCCAGTTCATCTCAATATTTCACATACATTTAAGCAGGAATGCATTGTAAAGGACTGGCATTTCTTTCTTTATTAATCACAAAAAAATCAATATTCACTCTCTGGGTACTATAGTCTTCTTTAATCAGCATTTCATGTTTATTTGCACTGACTTAAATACTCAAACCTAAAATATCTGAGAGGTTGTTTTAAAAGTTTCTTTCATTCTTTACTTCTGAAACATTTTAAAAACATTTTTTAAAAGATGTCGGTTTGCTTTGCTCTGCAACATAAGTGGTTAAACAGAAGGTTTGTGCAAGGGATGCACTCCATATAGCAACAAATAATTTGAAGCAGCAATCTTAGCTGTAAAAGTGACTCCTTGAAGGAGCAAATGAAGTAGACTGATGACTGATTTGTTCTGTGGCTTGCTTTTTGGTGAAAGCTTGAATCATGCGTCCATTAAAACATTGTGCCATCTCTCATTGTGAGGGGAGGAAAACCATCCCATGGGTAAATAATGCAATTTTAAAGTTGAATTAGCATTGTGTTATACATTAAACTGACTGAAGGCTTCCATTTAACCTAACAATATTTTAGAAACTCTCACAGACATGCAGAACTTTTTATTGAAATTAAGGGGCGCTTTGTGTTTGTGGTTATTTAAAGTTAATTTCTAGACATCTATCCCCAGTTCCCTAGTAATTATTTCTATTGTGTGTCATTCTTGCCACAAAAGAGCTTCGAAAATCAGATTTAACTCTTCAAATTCTTGGTTATTTTTGAAACAACGTGTCCCCGACAATAGAAGGGTTCACAATTAACAATTGGTGCCCAGCTCTTGATAGCTAACCCTATAATTAAGTAAACATTTGCTCATTGAGTTGTTGGAAAAAAGTGGACTCCAGCTGACATTAATGTTTCCAGGAAGAATTCTGCTAAAAGGGTGCTGAACATAACCTTGATGCCCATATAATGATACTGCACTAAAAGACTGCCACACAAGTGAGGCTAAATGTCCAATGTCCAGCATTGTCCATGCACTGCAGTGCGGCCCAGCTATTATTTATATATTTGTGTGTGTGTGTGTGTGGTTACCATATAATTTTTTTCTTTGTTTTCTACAATGTAGATACATATTGAAGACATCAGTTATATGAACCAAGATATATGGAATTATGTAGCAAAGAAAAAAATGATAAATAACTCTAAATATGGCTTAGATTTTAGGGGTTTTTAGCCACCCTTTGCTTTATTGACAGAGCTGCAAACCCTTGCCCTTCCGTCATAGTCACCTGAAATGGTTTTCACAGGTGTGTCTTGTCAGGGTTCATTTGTGGAATTTCTTGCCTTCTTAATGGGGTTGGGACCATCAGTTGTGTTGTGCAGAAGTCAGGTTGGTACACAAGTGACAGTCCTATTTGACAACTGTTAAAATTCATAATATGGCAAGAACTAATCAGGTAAGTAAAGAGAAATGACAGTTTATCATTATTTTAAGAACTGAAGGTCAGTCAGTCCGGAAAATTGCTAAAACTTTAAACATGTCCCCAAGTGCAGTCCCAAAAACCATCAAGTGGTACGACAAAACTGCCTCACATGCGGACCGCCCCAGGAAAGGAAGACCAAGAGTCACCTCTGCTGCTGAAGATAAATTCATCCCAGTCACTAGGTGCAAAAATCACAAGTTAACATCACCTCAGATTAGAGCCACACAGACTTCTAGTAGCAGACACATCTTTACATCAACTGGTCAGAGGAGACCGCGCGAATCAGGCCTTTACAGTTAAATAGCTGCTAAGAACGGCACCACGGTGGCACGGACATGCAGTTTGTGGGGATAGGTGAATTGGTAACAATAAATTGCCCATAGGTGTGAATGTGAGTGTGAATGGTTGTCTGTGTCTATGTGTTAGCTCTGTGACAGACTGGTGACCTGTCTAGAGTGTACCATGCCTCTCACTCTAAGACAGTGGAAGAGGATGGATGGATAGCTGCTAAGAAACCACTACTAAGGAAAAGCAACAAGCAGAAGAGATCTGTTTGGGTAAGCAACACAAGGAATGGGCATTAGACCAGTGGAAATCTGTACTTTGGTCTATTTGATGTCTTTGGTTCCACTCACTGTGTCTTTGTATGATGCAGAAAAGGTGAATGGATGATCTCTACATGTATGGTTATCATCAATGAAGCATGGAGGAGGTGATGTGATGGTGGGGGTCCTTTGCTGGTGACACTGTTGTGGATTTATTTAAAAACTCAAAACATACTGAACCAGCATTGCTCCACAGTCACATGATCTGAACCAAATTTTATTACATACAAGTTATAAGTTAAATATAGACATATTACAAGCATATTCCAAGATACAGTAGTGGTCAGAAATTTACATACACTCATGGGAATGCATGTCATGGTAGTTTTGGGTGATTATTAATTTCTTTGAGCTGTTCTTTTTCCAGGGTGGTATGATTAATCAACATACATCTTTAACAACAAATTTTGACTTTATTTTAGATTTTATGTGATCTGTAATGGGTCAAAAGTATACATATATACACTCGTTTAAATATTTGAGTAATAATGCCAATTCAATAATGCCAAGAACCATTAACTTCTTATTTGTGATCATGACTGACTACTTTTGGATTTTAAAAAAGGATTTTTGACAGCACTCAGTGGACTGACTAATACTCAGAACGATGAGAAAGATCTAAGGATGAGAATTATAGATTTGATTTCCAAGTGCTTGTGACTCCAGGATCATCAGTTCAAAGAATTATACATACATGTATGTTATTTGGATGTATCACCTCTTTGTCTGGACGTTGACTGAATCCGTCACCCTCAGATGAAGGGAAACTGGTTATTGTGTTCAGGAGCTAAATATTGGGTCCGTGCCAGGAAACCAAGTAATTTAAATTCACTTTACCAATTCTGCTGAGAAGAGTGGTCAAATATCAGGGTCAAGGTGTAACTTGCCAAAGGATCTTTAACCACATATTAATAGGGGCATATGTACATATATGCCCATGACGTATGATGTATTCACAAGAGACTACAGATGACCCACCAAGGACCGGCGGTCATTCCATTAACAGAAACCCTCCAGATTCCACAAGAGGAAGTAAGGTATGACTGCTGAATGAATATGCCACATTTATACTCCTCTCACAGCCTGTTATTTAATTTATACTGTAGAAAACATTGGTTTATCTTGCAGAATCATTATAGTTTTATTCACTGAAGTTAATTATGTAAAGACAAATTGCCATTGTCATTTTAATAGGCAATGTCATCTCAATTTTTGCTCCTAGCTTGCTGCCCAGTTTGCCTCCACAGAGGTCACATGAGGATGCTGCAGAGTTTTTCATGACTGAGGAAGTGCTCTCGACTCAGAAGGCAAACTGATAATAGTTACTTCTTTTGTTTTTGTGTCTTTTTTATACAGCCTCTTTTTCAGAGTTTGTCATTTGGTTGTACTCAGCCTGGAACAAAGTCGATATCGCTACCCTGAGGAGGCATCTGGGCCAAGTCAGGTGAGATTAGCATCTTTAAGTATTTAGCAAAGACAGAAAAAAATCCAGTTTGTTTATTTCTCAAAGACAGCAGTGCAGATAACAATTGCTAGCTCCTATTTTCAGCAAAGGAATTGAGGAATGCAGTATCACCTATGGAAAAACGGTCACATCTACCAGCATCATATCTCAAAAAAACCTTAAAACTACAACAGTTTGCTCACTGCAGGTATCTTGAGCTTTCAGCACTTCTGTGTCCTGCAGGCAGTGGAATCCTGGCACTGAAAAAGCTATGGCATTTGGTCATCTGTATGTGTGGTTAGTGAGTGTGCAACCCCCTAACCCCACCACAGGGTGTAGAGACAACATCCTCTCGGGGCAGCTAAGGGTACTTCCAACCGGCTGACATTTCTGACAGCCTCTGATAGAGCTCAGAGTGCTGAATTATTCATACAGGTGTTATGGGGAAAGGTTGCCATTTTCACAGGAGAAACTAACCCCCCTGATGAATTGTGGCTGTTTATCCCTGTAAGTGAATACAGTAGTAATGATTTGGGACTGTGATGGCTTTTAGGCCAAATGGCAGCTCATTCTCTGTCAGTTCACAGGCTGAAAACTCATACATCTCACTGCTTTTCAAGCCTGCATGAAGTTCCTAAACTCAATCAGCCTGGATTTGATTTTCTGCTCGGACAGCTGCATGGAAACCTTCGACACCTTGCTGCCTGTCTTTCAAGTATTTTGCATATCATAATGGGAAAATATAACCATCTATATACATCATCACCTTTCACTAGATCGCACACACACTAAAAGATTTAGTTCACTCATCTCACAAAACATTTTCTTACTTGCATCCAGTGGTGTCTAACCATGCTGATGTTTCTGACAATAACATTTCTGCTCGCAGTCCAATGCAAAAGAATGGATTATATATCCTTTAAGGTTGTATCCTCTATCAGAGGCCTGGGAGCTTAAAGGAGCTGTGCAGTATCCTAGCTGTTCCTAGGACTGCACTCTTCTGGACAGAGATCCCAGATGTTGTTCCCCTTATTACAATAAGATGCATCGCATTGAGGGTGTCGCATGCTCAACCCCTGCGAAAAAGTCAGTGCAATCATGAACCACCAATTTTTCATAATCATAAGGAGGTTGCCATCCTATTTTTGATCTAGTGACCAAGCTATTCAAGCTGTATACTGTGAGTTGTGCAACTATAAAATGTAAAAATATTAGTGCTGTCAGCCTTAATCTCATTAAAATGACGTTAATGCCATAACTGCATTAACACTGCAAATCTCCGTTAGCAAGTTAGCGCAGATCGCCCTGTGCGTGGGGCTGCAAGGCGTCAACGCGTTAACGCATTTAGCTCGTTAACGCGTTAGCGCTGTCCAGTCCCATACACGGAGCGATCCGCGCTAACTCGCTAACGAAGATTTGCCGCGTTAAAGCGGTCATGGCGTTAACGTCATTTTAACAAGATTAACGCTGACAGTACTAAAAGAATATATAGCTAAAATTTAGTTATTGTAGGTTTCCTTCATGCTAAAGCTATACTAACCACCTTATGGGTCCAGCTCTACATTTAACCACATAAAAGATGGATTTGGCTGGAAGATGAACAATGAAACCTATACTGAAGTGCCTTAAACCTTCATTCTTTCTAAAGGCCAGAGGGGTGCCATTTCTCTGGTTGCATTAAATAAGTGAAACTGTATTGAAATCTATTGAAAAAATTACTCTACCATTCACTTGAGATATAAACTCAATAAACATTTTTCTTATGAGTTTATGGCACCGCTTGCTAGTTTTAAATCCACGGAATCCATTAGTGTCAAAAAGGATGATAAAGCATTTCACGCCTTAGGGCAGGCCTTCGTCGGGATTGACAAGTCACTACTTTATAAGCATGCAGTGTGCTTGCTTTGTCAGTCAGACATAAAAAAAAATGCACAAGACAGAAAAAAGGAAGCAAATGTGAGGAAAAGGCAATAATAATATTACATAATGTCAGTGTATTTTAAGTAGCAGTAATCCTCATTTGTAGGACGTGAATTTGTCACATTATTTATATAATCTCAAAAGAACAGGCACAGCTGTAATAATATCGCTTGTTCGTATTTCAAAAGACAAGGTGGAAATTATGACATAAATGTGAGAATTGATTGGCTCCTTGACCACAGATTTACTTTGTGTACACTTAAAATGGTTTTCCTTTAACTTTTGTTGCATGTTAAGACCGATTTACTGACATTTCACAAACCCATCCATGCCCTGAATGTGCAGTTACTCACTTCTGTCAGATTCACAGTAATGTGCCATGAAATTATCTGTTGCGAAGCCTCAGTGAATGTCCAGTTTTGTTTCATCTTTCCCTCCTGTTTTGTCTCAATAGTCACTACAAAGCCTAATGAGATTGTTTTGGCTCTTACCCTTGGCAGTGCTACTCTGTCATTTATGACTGCACCAGCTTGTGTTGTCGCGGTCTGCCATTTTTCTCTGGTGATGTTGACGCGAAACATCCCACGCTGTCTTGTCAACACAACTGCGAGTTCTGTTTCTCATCACGCTGTCGTTGATGGAGAACACTGCCAAAGTTGCACTCTTCTGCTGCATTTATTATTGGGATTTAAGATTTAGGAAATGTGTTTGCGCTTGTTTATGTCATACAGTTAAAGTGGAATTACTATCACACCCTGCAAAAATTAACCATGTTGACGCCTTTAATTTTATTAAGGATTCACTTAGGGAATTCTTTGTGGTTTGAGAGTAGAAGTGATGTGTAAATTCAAAATACAGCCATAACATCTTAGTTGGTTTAATCACTGTAAAGATTCCTCACCTACTGGAAAATCTCTTTTTTGTTGCCTGGCAACAAGCTGCAACCCATGCAACTCATGATCTGATTGGCTAAAAACTGTCGCCCTCCACCATTACCAAAACCACTACCACCACCACTACCCTACCATTAAACACAAATGTCTATGTTTTTACATTGCAGTCAGTTTTTATCCACCTATCAAGTACTTCTTGCAAAAATTCTCATCTTTAGTAAGCTTTTCAAGCCAGCTTCCGATTAGTGGTCATGATTCACTTTCACAAAGAAGACTGGCTTGTTATTGACTGGTAGGATAGACAGACGGTGCTGATGAGAAAAGGCATAATGGGGTTTCACTTCAGAGCCTCTTAGCTTTCAAACGCAAGTTCCATTGTGTGTTTGCGTATTGATGATACATTGCTTGGCTTCAATGCCTTTTATTTTCTTGTCACTCCAAATGCTGCAGGCCATCATTGACTCTGCAGCTTTATTCTGTCCCACAGCCACCCCCCTCGCTAACCACCCATTCCTTTCAGCACATTGTTGTTCAGCTTTTGTGGTAGATTCAAGCACATCCAGCATCGTTGCATTTGTGTATGTTTTGCATCAAACAGAGGCATAAAGGCATCCAATTGCCTCAAAGTTATAAAGTATTAACCAATAGTAATATAAATAATAATAAACATTAGTTCAACAAAAGTAAGAGTCACTTAAGCACAAAGAGCTAACAAAATTAGTCATGTCTGAGGCAAGGTCATTGAGTCGCCTCCCACACTCTTAGCAGCCTGCAGCTACTCTAGGGAAAAACTTTTTGCACATTTGAAGATACGAGTCATTAGCGATGCTGATAGAAACACACTTTAATTAAGACTGGTGCATTTTGGACTTAGATGTCACATCTGAAGATTAATAAGTAATATCAGGGGTGTGGTGGTATGCAAATAGAGCAGACATGCCTCGAAGCTAAACTGGTGCACTTGGTGTACCAAACGGAGCCAAATTAGCATGCTGGAACATAAGTGCTCCGTGGCCCCCTCCCAGGCTGAAGTGCTTGGCTCCACTTGTGGGTGAAATATTACCAGCCAGCTGCTCAGTAGATAACAAATAAGAAGTGGAACAGCAGAGGGCTGGAACATACAGTGGGGCAAAAAAGTATTTAGTCAGCCACCGATTGTGCAAGTTCCCCCACTTAAAATGATGACAGAGGTCAGTAATTTGCACCAGAGGTACACTTCAACTGTGAGAGACAGAATGTGAAAAAAAAATCCATGAATCCACATGGTAGGATTTGTAAAGAATTTATTCGTAAATTAGGGTGGAAAATAAGTATTTGGTCACCTCAAACAAGGAAAATCTCTGGCTCTCACAGACCTGTAACGTCTTCTGTAAGAAGCTTTTCTGTCCCCCACTCGTTACCTGTATGAATGGCACCTGTTTGAACTCATCATCTGTATAAAAGACACCTGTCCACAGCCTCAAACAGTCAGACTCCAAACTCCGCCATGGCCAAGACCAAAGAGCTTTGGAAGGACACCAGGAAAAGTATTGTAGACCTGCACCAGACTGGGAAGAGTGAATCTACAATAGGCAAGCAGCTTGGTGTGAAAAAATCAACTGTGGGAGCAATCATCAGAAAATGGAAGACATACAAGACCACTGATAATCTCCCTCCATCTGGGGCTCCACGCAAGATCTCATCCCGTGGGGTCAAAATGATCATGAGAACGGTGAGCAAAGATCCCAGAACCACACGGGGGGACCTGGTGAATGACCTGCAGAGAGCTGGGACCAAAGTAACAAAGGTCACCATCAGTAACACACTACAACGGCAGGGAATCAAATCCCGCAGTGCCAGACGTGTTCCGCTGCTGAAGCCAGTGCATGTCCAGGCCCGTCTGAAGTTTGCCAGAGAGCACATGGATGATACAGCAGAGGATTGGGAGAATGTCATGTGGTCAGATGAAACCAAAGTAGAACTTTTTGGTATAAACTCAACTCGTCGTGTTTGGAGGAAGACGAATACTGAGTTGCATCCCAAGAACACCATATCTACTGTGAAGCATGGGGGTGGAAACATCATGCTATGGGGCTGTTTTTCTGCCAAGGGGACAGGACGACTGATCCGTGTTAAGGACAGAATGAATGGGGCCATGTATCGTGAGATTTTGAGCCAAAACCTCCTTCCATCAGTGAGAACTTTGAAGATGAAACGAGGCTGGGTCTTCCAACATGACAATGATCCACAACACACCGCCCGGGCAACAAAGGAGTGGCTCCGTAAGAAGCATTTGAAAGTCCTGGAGTGGCCTAGCCAGTCTCCAGACCTCAACCCCATAGAAAATCTGTGGCGGGAGTTGAAAGTCCGTGTTGCTCGGCGACAGCCCCAAAACATCACTGCTCTCGAGAAGATCTGCATGGAGGAATGGGCCAAAATACCAGCTACTGTGTGTGCAAACCTGGGGCCCGTTCTTCGTACGTCGCTTACTACATCCAAGATCAAATGACACATCCAAGATCAAATCATCGCGCTAACCGTGAGCTCGCTAATCCGGTTCCCCGAACACACCTGCTGTTGACAATTACTACAGCTGGACGCAGGAATGTGACATCACTGGGTGTCGTAAAAGGGGCTACGCATCGATAGTAGAAACATTGATCGGCAACCCGCTGATTGGTCGGCGAAAATGTCCAAGGGGCGTGCTCGGTATTTTCCGGCAGCAGAGCAAGAACTCATGAGTGAGGGATTTCAGGAGTTTCAGAGTTTAATTAAAACGCAAGAGAACACTGCAAAGGCTGCAAAAGCAAGGAGAGAGGGCTGGCAGAAAGTTGCTGACAAATCAAACTCGTAGGTAATTTAATAATAATAATAATAATGGATTGGGTTTATATAGCGCTTTCCAAGGCACCCAAAGCGCTTTACGATACCACTATTCATTCACTCCCACATTCACACACTGGTGGAGGCAGCTACGGTTGTAGCCAGGCTGCCATATCGCGCCATCGGCCCCTCTGGCCAACACCAGTAGGCGGTAGGGTAGATCTATCATATGACACTATATTGTCCAATATCATATGGCATTATATTATATTATAATATGTTATATTATATCCCCTTTCACATTAGAGCCACAACAGGACCCACAAGAACATGGGAACAAGTAAAAGTGGAATACAGGAGTATTCTACAGAATGGTAATATTTATCTCTTAGATTGCTTTGCGTCTCTTGGCAAGGTAATACTGGCCTGTAATACTCTGTTAGTTTGTTCATAACAGCAACCAAGAAAAGGGCAGAGGAAAAAAAGACAGGTGGTGGTCCTGCACCCCCTCGTCAACAAGTTGGTTAAGTAAATAATACCCTCACGGGAATATCGATATCTCTCTATGAGCACACTGTCGCGCTGAGCTAAAGGATCCTGTCTGTCCCGCAATATACGCTGAATTCTGAGGACTCTCCTTATCAATCTTGCACCTTCCGCAATGGGTTGGTCGCGTATACGGACAGGGCATGGCTGCGACAGGCTTCCCAAATCCACCTTCGCTTTTATAGCCGTGGTCTCTCATCTTGATTACACGAAGTAATTTACAATTACTACTCTGAAATATGAATTACATCTGTAATAATCACATACATGTAATAGAATGTTAATAGTACATTTCCCTTTTTTAGGAAATGACCTGTATGTATCTGTGTGACATCAATAAAAGGATCAAGTGCTGCATTACCTTTAGTTACATTGATAATATTTATTTATGGTGAAACAGTGGAAAAATATCGCTGTTGCTTTCGTATAAATGAAGCGGACATACCTGCGTGGCCGCGATCTAATCCTGTTTACATAAAGTAAACCTGCTCCCGAGCAGGTTTACGCTTACGGCTCTGTTGCTATGACAGCAAGTCCCGGATGAGCTTCGGGGAACCGACTGATCCAGGATCACGCGAAATCGTCAACAATCTAATCCGGCTAACCTACTTAGCGAGGTACGAAGAACGGGCCCCTGGTAAAGACCTATAGTAAACATTTGACCTCTGTTATTGCCAACAAAGGTTATGTTACAAAGTATTGAGTTGTATTTTTGTTATTGACCAAATACTTATTTTCCACCCTGATTTACGAATAAATTCTTTACAAATCCTACCATGTGGATTCATGGATTTTTTTTTTCACATTCTGTCTCTCACAGTTGAAGTGTACCTCTGGTGCAAATTACTGACCTCTGTCATCATTTTAAGTGGGGGAACTTGCACAATCGGTGGCTGACTAAATACTTTTTTGCCCCACTGTATGTAGGTGTTTATGCCACTTCTCACCTGTTTCACAAGAAAAAAACGATAGTTCACCTGGAAAGAAAAGTTCACCAGAATAATGAAAAGTCAAAAGGTCATAGCTCTGAAGCTCTGGTTTTCACGCCTTGTTAATTTGAGTTATTGGCAACTGGTTCTATGGACAAGTTTGGTTTCTAAATATTAAAAAAAAATCTATATTCCTGAACATTTTGCAGAAGTAGGATGGGGACTACTTTGAATGTTATAAAGATTGTTATGCTTTGCTTTTATAAACAACATAAGATTTTTTTCCCGTTCACTGGGCATATACTGACCATGCTCTGGCATTTTTTAGACCAGTGTGAGCAGTAGACTCGATAGCAACAGACAACAGAAAAATGAATGGAAAAACTAACATAAAGTGTCTTTGTAATGCATCACTTTATTTATAAACAGCTTAAGTGCACATGGGAAATTGTTTCTCCAAGTGTCTGGAACTCTGCCGAAGGGATGGAACGGCATTCTATATAAAGATATTCCCTAGTTTGGTGCCTTCGTGGTCCAAAGTCTAGTTATTATATATGTATGCATATTAATGAACAATACAAATAGTGCTGGGTTAACACATGAATGTTTTGCAGCTTGTGAAGTTATGCTTCAAAAAGTTTGAGACCCAATGCTTTAATTGAGCAATTTTGCTTATTAGCCAAATTCCCCAACAACACCACGTCCAACTGGTCCCGGCAGATTGCTTGAGGCTGGTTCTGCACAAGTATTCTTCCTGTTAAGAGGGGGTTTTTCTTCTCGCTGTTGCCAAGTGCTTGTTGATAGAGGGTAATCTGACTGTTGGCCTTCTCTCTGTATTATTGTGGGATCTTTACCTAACAACAAGTGCCATGAGGCAACTGTTGCTGTGATTTAGTGCCATATGAATCAAACTGAACTGAACTAAGTTGAAGTGAATCTTCATATGTTGAAGAGCCTCACTTTATATGATGCAATGAGAGAATAACATTCAGAAGTTTTTCTAATGTTAGATAGTTTTAATTTATTTATTCATTTGCTTTGCTAAATGTAATACAGTTTGCTAATTAGTGCAAAATGCAATACATCGTGACACAGCTGCACTGAAAGCATCAATGGTATTGTATTTTTTAGACTTGCTTATATGTTCCTGGATATTATCATTTTGTTTTGATGTCTGCCTATCTGAGAGTCAGTCTTATTTCAACTTCTGTTGACTGCTGTGGTTCAACAACATCCATATGAAGTAAACCAGAGCTTTCATTTCATTTTAAAGCACATGCAGCCCTGTAATAGTCCTTTTGAAATCCAGTTGATTCCAGCAACAAAGGCGAACACAGCCAACACAGTACATATTACTTTGACTCCACTCTTGCTCAGTATAACAAGCTTCATCACATCCTGCACTCTGACCTGTTTTTCTAAGGCTCTTTCACTCACAAGACAGCCAGCTACTCTTGTGAAATTATTAAGAAACATGGCGCTATGCTACCTCGGTTGGTCTTCTGGCAAAGTCACCTCAACAGTTGCTTCAATGCTACGTCTTTTAATTTTCCACCGTAGAATTAATACAAAGGTAATTAGGCGTGCAGTATGAGGAAAAACAAGCAAACAATATTTGAGGAAAGGTTATGGTTGGAAGCTAAACAACCATAATTAAGTCATTAATCTGGCCAGACATAACACGTTTCCCTCATAATGCTCTAGTTAGCTGTCATTTGTGCCTGCCTGCTGTTTTGGAGCGCTCTGATTTGGATGATTTACAGTGTGATTTTGAGTGTGTTTGTGTAGGTGTGCATGTTGTGAAGAATTATTCTAATGGCATACAAGGACTTTTGACCATAACTCATTTGGTTTGATGGTATTTTTACGTCTCTGAAAAAGACGGGAGATTAATGTGTATTCTTGATGTTTGTGGTTTGTCCACATATATCATTATTAAAGCACCCTGACTGAGCCCCGCTGTATTTATGACTCTTGGCTGAGTTCCTCTACTTTGCAGGCACTGGCATCTGTAATTAAGTAGGACCAGAGATTCCACATCCTGCAGAAAGAGAAAAGGTAGAGACATCAAGAAGAGCTGAAGCAGCCGACAAAAAGAACACAGAGATGTGACCTCTATGCTTCTTAGTAGAGAGACAATAATTCAGGAAGGTGAGGTAACAACCTTTGTTTTGTCTTGTAGTGTCTTTTCTTGGTTAAGCATAAAACTGTAAATTGTTATTTTACTCTAAAGGAAAACTAGCTTTTACACCTTCCCACACCTACACCGGTGTAAAGCTGCTCTAATTCATGTTGTCCATTAACACTGATGCAAATGCCTGTGTGCCTCTGTGTAATGATATAGACCACCCACATTAAGTTACAACCACCAGATCTTCCATATTTTATAAGCCCACAGTTTAACTGATTTTAGCACACTCTTGCAGGTCTCATTTATAGACTGTGTATAAAAGATGCACATAGCCATTGTGACTTCACATATTTACTACATCATCACCTTGTTTTTTGCAGCAGTGACCACATTTGGCCAAAGAGGTGGTGCTAAGTTTCTGGCCAACATTAACCGGTTTTGATAGCAAAGTGAGAGAGAGGACATTTTCCATCTTTCCAGCATCACTGAGTATCGTTTTCAGTGAAAAGCTAAACTTAGAGAGATTACACTATCTGCTCAGCATCAACTATAAGACAGAAAATGTTAGTGACTTGTTAGCTACCAAATAGCATTTAGCAGGTTGTCCCTCTGGAATAATTGGATACCTAATGATGCACTCATATTCCGAGTCTAATTGATGTATATTTTAGTACAAATATACATTTCAGTGAAGACTGGTACATTCAAAAATATGTCTGTTTATTGGTTTGTTTTTGGAAAACAGAAATAATGTGTTATAACATGATTAATAACAATAATATAAAAAAAAATAGCAATAAAAATTCCAGTGCCATCATCCTTAAATGTTATTAAAAGCTAAGATGGAGTTTATCTCTGCCGGCAGTTGTTCAGGAATGACAGCCAAGCACCGAGGTGGTTACAGTTCAGCATATAGTCTATGCATTTCATTTAAGATTATTAAACTTGTTACCTTTGAAGAAGCCTGTGTGGTCAAGGTACTCAGGGTTGCTATTCAACAGTGTATGGTACATTTACATACCACAACATAACATAGTTATCTCCAAGCTGAATGATCTTTGGCTTTGGACTGAAGCAATAAAAAATCCACTCTATAGTCTCAGCACTAGCAGCTGGAAAGCAGCAGCTCAGATTGCTTTGCCCTTCAGCTTGTCACTTTCAGTATATGAGGTGTGGCTATTAAATAATGGGACTTTCATAAGGCCAGCCCAGTTATTAAATAGCCATTGTGAAAGTAATTAGTTAATCTATTACTTAGTTACTTTTTAAAAACATGATACACACCCTGAATATGTAATACAGCAATAGACCTTTCAGCCAAATTCTATTTTTGCTGCATAATCCATCATATAAAATTAAATCTAATGAAAAAGTCTCTTTTTAAAACTTGTTTTATTAGTTTTAAACTTTTAACTTTATGCATCAAGAAAAACAATCAATTATATGTAACAGTCTTTGACTTGAAAAAATTTGTTTAACATTTTATCCTATAAGTCCCATTGCTCTTAAGTCTGTTTTCACCTGTTTAGCAGGAGTGGGGCCAGCGGAGGTTTGCCCGGTGCTGCAGCAGTCATGTCAGTGGGAGGATCCGGGGATTTCTCTGAACACGTTACTGCGCATCTCTGATTGTCAGTGACGTGTTTGAATAATTAAAACTTTGTCATATTTTGCAGTTGTCCAGTTTTTAGGGTTTAATATTTTGGTGGTTATTTTGCATGTTGTTCCTTTCTGCTCATACCTGAGCTGCCAGGAAATTAGCCGCTTATCAAAGATACTGAAGACAGGGTCACATGATTATGTTCTTTGTGAAGGTTTAAAATACAGGCGTGATAGTTGAAACCATATGGGAAGGGTTCTCTGTCACCGACATGCAGTGTCTAGGGTGAACTATAAAAGCTAAATATGTCAGTATTTAAGATTTAGTATGCTACTACCTGCTGTTGTTTGTTTACAGTTTGTGCCACTGTGTTTCTTACCTGAGCATGTAGTAAGAATGAAGGCAAACAACAAAGGCTGTCTCTTTAACGGTTGATCTGATATCCTCATGTTAGTGTTGTTCCCAGATCATCATACTAAATGTTGTTCCAGGATCAACATTGCAAGTGACCAATCAGAATGTTGTGACGTCATACTTTTGCCACTTCGGGAAAAACCGGCGTAAAACAAAAAACTGTACTAAAGCTGCGTGAAACCGCTTCTGTCCGCCGATCAACGGACCCTGACCCTGACCCTAACCGTAACCCTTTAATAAACAGTAAGCAGAATTGATATTGTCCTTGCAACATTGGAATTTCATAAATGCACGAATTGGCTTGGTGCGCAAAAGAATAACGTCACAACAATGTGATTGGTCACTTGCAATGTTGAACCTGGAACAACATTTTCATGATGGTCTGGGAACAACACCAACACGAGGATATCAGATCATCCCTCTTTAACCCCACTGAATGGAGGTTGAAATTTAAAAAAAAAATGTTGTGAAGAAAACAGCAATGGGAACTTTTTACTAAATTCTGACTTTTACAAATGAATAATTTGTTACAATTATCTAAAAATACATATTTCGCTGGAGCTAAGAAGATCAGTTTAAGACTCTTAATGGCTTTCTGTACTTAGGTGTAACTTCAATATTGTCTGCTGTCTGTTTCTTTTATAAGAATCACCACATACTGTCTGTCAGTAAAGGAAAGGTTGAGGCTGTTTGAAAAGCATTGGGCTTTAAGGAATCACTGCATTTATTCTACCCTCTGTCAGTCAGTGTTCATTCATTCAATTCCTGTTGAACAGATGTGTTACTACACTTCAGCAAACATCAAACGGAGAAAAACAAACAGGCAGATTGTTGAATATTTAATGCAAAACATCTGACAATGACAGGTAGTCCTGATGCTTTCATTTTGTATTTCTTTCATAAGGCGGACTCTTTTGATGCCGCATGAACCAAAGCTAACCTTTGTGAAAAACGTGTCAGAAAAAGTTTTCTCTGACAAATGTGCCTTGTTAAAAATTCTGGTGCCGGTTGACAGGAGACACATACAAAAGTTGGGTGCACAAAAGTAACACTTAGCGGCTTCTGCTCTGTGAGTGTTCTGCACTGCTTTTGATCTTAGAGAGGATTTCATGGCAGTGCCACCTGCAATTCACAAGTTCTAAATTTTGAACAAAAAAGTACAGTATGCATCGCATTTATGTCAAGACAAATGCAATGCGGCCGACAATCACTAAATGGCAAAACACAAAAAAGTGCACTCAAGTTTTGGGCCCAATAATGGGATAACAGGCTGGAAGTTTTCATACTTGTGGATCAATTTTCATCATACTGTATAGAATCACTGAAAGAATTATGGGATGTGCACTTTTAATATACCATCATACTGACATATAAACAGTTCATGAATGTTGGACGGCAGTCACGGCACAGAATATTGGAAATATTAATATAAAATAGTTTCAAAGAGTTTTATAGACAGTTTTAAAGGTCACCTTTTGTGCCATAATTTACAGTTCAAAATAATGCTTTTGAACTTGTACTCGGCCTTCTTGCAGCTGGTGAGTTCATTTTCTGTTTGAAATGAGCCCTTTCAAGCTTCCTTCTCCCTTCCTTTACTGGTAGCTGCTTGCATTTCAAAGATCGGATCAGCAGTTGGCTGGACTCTTGTGTTCTCAACCTGAGCTGTGTGCCTAAGATGACATCATTAAGGATACCGCTTCTCATTGACATAATAAAGATGCAAGAGTAAAACTATAAATATTGGCCGCGTTTATAGTGAGCATCCACTGCTGGAATATGTACTATAAGAAAAAGCAGAGGTCCCCTTTAAATATAATCCACTTAGAAAATGTGTTTTTTAGATCACCAGCCTCATGAAGCATCCTCTGGCATAAAGCTCCACAGACGTCTGTTTAAATTACACAAATTGAGAGATATTTCTTTAAAAGCTTTTTAAAGATATTTATAATGACTGATCGGGCTTCTCGCATAAATGTAAGCTTCCTGTTTCTACTTAACCCCACCAGCAAATCCATGTATAAAAACATTACTAGGTTCATGGAAATGAGTCCAAATTTCTGCTTACTGAGGACATTTTGTCCAGCCAGTGCCCTGGCAACTTTTCAAGAGCTGCTGAGTAGCACTCAGATATTTCTGAGGGCAAAGACACTGAAGGTGAGGTTGGAATTAGGATGAATTGAGTGGATGGTCTTGCAGAACTCACATTATACCTCCCTGTTAATGACTTGTACATGTGTTGGTGGTTCACTCACAATGTGGAAACAGTAGTGGAGACCTACAGACCTATAGAACTACAGACCTTGGAGGACTGAGTGTGGTTTACAAGTGAATTAGAAGAACGTATTCTTGTAATTCTTGCAGGAGGACAGTATGGAAAAAGAATAACACTTAAGATAATTTCCAAAGCACAATACAGCAGAGCTGTTTGTGGCATATCAAAGTCAGAAGTCTACATATAAGAAGAATAATTAATAGACAACTGACTGTTCACAAAGAGGTTGGAAAGCCATATAAACAATCTCTTTCAAAGGCATTTCTTTTTATATTTATTATTTTAAAATTTCATGTAGTTCTCTGTTTGACACAAACTCTAAGTCACAAGTATTTACACCAGTAATCAATCCCACTTCACATTAAGGCTAATATCCACACTAATGCGTTTTCGTTTGAAAGAATTTTCTTCAAATTCTTTAATTCTCACTCGCTTTTGGCATGTCACAAATTTAGATCATCATTTAGTCTGGAGAAATAGTTTGTTGCTTTATAAGAAAGCCCTCCGCAAAGCCAGAACATCTTAATACTCATCACTGATTGAAGAAAATAAGAACAACCCCAGGTTTCTCTTCAGCACTGTAGCCAGGCTGACAAAAAGTCAGAGCTCTTTTGAGCCAACCATCCCTTTAACGTTAACTAGTAATGACTTCATGAACTTCTTCACAAATAAAATTTTAATCATTAAAGAAAAAATTACCAATAATCATCCCACAGATGTAATATTATCTACAGCTACTTTTAGTACCATTGATGTTAAGTTAGACTCTTTTTCTCCAATTGATCTTTCTGAGTTAACTTGAATAATTACTTCCTCCAAACCATCAACGTGTCTTTTAGACCCCATTCCTACAAAACTGCTCAAAGAAGTCCTGCCATTAATTAATGCTTCAATCTTAAATACACTGAACAAAAATATAAACGCAACACCTTTGTTACTGCTCCCATTCCCCATGGGATGGACGTAGAGACCTAAAATTCATTCCAGATACACAATATAACCATCCCTCCCAAACAGTGGTCACAAATCAGTCCAAATGTGTGGTAGTGGGCACATCTGCTATATTGAGATAATCCATCCCACCTCACAGGTGTGCCACATCAGGATGCTGATCTGACATCATGAGTAGTGCACAGGTGTACCTCAGACTGCCCACAACAAAAGGCCACCCTGGAATGTGCAGTTTTGTCTCACAGCAAAATGCCACAGATGCCACAAGCAATGAGGGAGCGTGCAATTGGCATGCTGACAGCAGGAATGTCAACCAGATCTGTCGCCCGTGCATTGAATGTTCATTTCTCAACCATAAACCGTCTCCACAGGCGTTTCAGAGAATATGGCAGCACATCCAACCGGCCTCACAACCGCAGACCTCGTGTAACCACACCAGCCCAGGACCTCCACATCCAGCAGGTTCACCTCCAAGATCGTCTGAGACCAGCCACCCAGACAGCTGCTGGAACAATTGGTTTGCACAACCAAACAATTTCTGCACAAACTGTCAGAAACCGTCTCAGGGACGCTCAACTGCATGCCCGTCGTCCTCATCGGGGTCTTGACCTGACTCCAGCTCGTCGCCGTAACAGACTTGTGTGGGCAAATGCTCACATTCGATGGCGTCTGGCACGTTGGAGAGGTGTGCGCTTCACGGATGAATCATTGTTCACATTGTTCAGGGCAGATGGCAGCTGAGAATGTCCCAGTTCTTGCATGGCCAGCATACTCACCGGACATGTCACCCATTGAGCATGTTCGGGATGTGCTTGACCGGCGTATACGACAGCATGTACCAGTTCCCACGACTATCCAACAACCTCGCACAGCCATTGAAGTGGAGTGGACCAACATTCCACAGGCCACAATTGACAATCTGATAGACTCCATGCGACGATGTGTTGCACTGCATGAGGCAAATGGTGGTCACACCAGATACTGACCGGTTCTGGGTCCCCAGACCCCCAATAGCGCAAAAAACTGCACATTCCAGGGTGGCCTTTTGTTGTGGGCAGTCTGAGGTACACCTGTGCATTACTCATGATGTCAGATCAGAATCAGAATCAGAATCAGAATACTTTATTGATCCCTGGGGGAAATTATTTTTTGTTACAGTGCTCCATTTTAAACCAACATTAAGACAAGACAGACAATACGCTAACTAAGAATAGTACAATATATACATATATATACATACATACATACATAAGTCACTTATAAATAAATATTTGGAAAAGAAACATTCAGCATCCTGATGTGGCACACCTGTGAGGTGGGATGGATTATCTCAATATAGCAGATGTGCCCACTACCACACATTTGGACTGATTTGTGACCACTGTTTGGGAGGGATGGTTATATTGTGTATCTGGAATGAATTTTAGGTCTCTACGTCCATCCCATGGGGAATGGGAGCAAAAACAAAAGTGTTGCGTTTATATTTTTGTTCAGTGTATGATCAACCTATCTCTAATGATTGGCTATGTACCACAGGCCTTCAAGCTGACTGTAGTTAAACCTTTACTCAAAAAGCCATCTCTAGACCCAGCAGTCTTAGCTAATTATAGGCCAATCTCCAACCTTCCTTTCATATCAAAAATCCTTGAAAGAGTAGTTGTCAAACAGCTAACAGATCATCTGCAGAGGAATGGCTTATTTGAAGAGTTTCAGTCAGGCTTCAGAGCTCATCACAGCACAGAAACAGCTTTAGTGAAGGTTACAAATGATCTTCTTATGGCCTCTGACAGTGGACTCATCTCTGTGCTTGTCCTGCTAGACCTCAGTGCAGCGCTCGATACTGTTGACCATAGTATTCTATTAGCGGGATTAGAGCACACTGTAGCTCCTGTTAAAAGGGAGTTTTTCCTTCCCACTGTCACCAAAGTGCTTGCTCATATGATTGTTGGGTTTTTCTCTGTATCGATTATTGTACGATCTACTGTACAATATAAAGCGCCTTGAGGCGACTGCTGTTGTGATTTGGCGCTATATAAATAAAATTGAATTGAATTTTGCAACTTTGTACTTTTGTGTTACTCGCAGCAATAACTCCACCTCAATGTTAGTCCATTTAAAAAACTCTGTGCTTTTCCTCGACATTCTGACGCAACGTTTCAAAGAGCCGGAAAGTAAATAAGCGGCAGACAGAAATGAGGCAGGTCGAATCTTCTTGCGTTTAACGCATGTGCAGTACTGAAACGTAAGTGTTTTCGGTCGTTTCAATGTGGATGCACAACTCTGTGAAAACAACTGAAAACGATTGTGTGGACACGGATCGTTTTCAGACGTACAGTGGGGCAAAAAAGTATTTAGTCAGCCACCGATTGTGCAAGTTCCCCCACCTAAAATGATGACAGAGGTCAGTAATTTGCACCAGAGGTACACTTCAACTGTGAGAGACAGAATGTGAAAAAAAAAATCCATGAATCCACATGGTAGGATTTGTAAAGAATTTATTCGTAAATCAGGGTGGAAAATAAGTATTTGGCCAATAACAAAAATACAACTCAATACTTTGTAACATAACCTTTGTTGGCAATAACAGAGGTCAAACGTTTACTATAGGTCTTTACCAGGTTTGCACACACAGTAGCTGGTATTTTGGCCCATTCCTCCATGCAGATCTTCTCGAGAGCAGTGATGTTTTGGGGCTGTCGCCGAGCAACACGGACTTTCAACTCCCGCCACAGATTTTCTATGGGGTTGAGGTCTGGAGACTGGCTAGGCCACTCCAGGACTTTCAAATGCTTCTTACGGAGCCACTCCTTTGTTGCCCGTGCGGTGTGTTATGGATCATTGTCATGTTGGAAGACCCAGCCTCGTTTCATCTTCAAAGTTCTCACTGATGGAAGGAGGTTTTGGCTCAAAATCTCACGATACATGGTCCCATTCATTCTGTCCTTAACACGGATCAGTCGTCCTGTCCCCTTGGCAGAAAAACAGCCCCATAGCATGATGTTTCCACCCCCATGCTTCACAGTAGGTATGGTGTTCTTGGGATGCAACTCAGTATTCGTCTTCCTCCAAACACGACGAGTTGAGTTTATACCAAAAAGTTCTACTTTGGTTTCATCTGACCACATGACATTCTCCCAATCCTCTGCTGTATCATCCATGTGCTCTCTGGCAAACTTCAGACGGGCCTGGACATGCACTGGCTTCAGCAGCGGAACACGTCTGGCACTGCGGGATTTGATTCCCTGCCGTTGTAGTGTGTTACTGATGGTGACCTTTGTTACTTTGGTCCCAGCTCTCTGCAGGTCATTCACCAGGTCCCCCCGTGTGGTTCTGGGATCTTTGCTCACCGTTCTCATGATCATTTTGACCCCACGGGATGAGATCTTGCGTGGAGCCCCAGATGGAGGGAGATTATCAGTGGTCTTGTATGTCTTCCATTTTCTGATGATTGCTCCCACAGTTGATTTTTTCACACCAAGCTGCTTGCCTATTGTAGATTCACTCTTCCCAGTCTGGTGCAGGTCTACAATACTTTTCCTGGTGTCCTTCCAAAGCTCTTTGGTCTTGGCCATGGCGGAGTTTGGAGTCTGACTGTTTGAGGCTGTGGACAGGTGTCTTTTATACAGATGATGAGTTCAAACAGGTGCCATTCATACAGGTAACGAGTGGGGGACAGAAAAGCTTCTTACAGAAGACGTTACAGGTCTGTGAGAGCCAGAGATTTTCCTTGTTTGAGGTGACCAAATACTTATTTTCCACCCTAATTTACGAATAAATTCTTTACAAATCCTACCATGTGGATTCATGGATTTTTTTTTTTCACATTCTGTCTCTCACAGTTGAAGTGTACCTCTGGTGCAAATTACTGACCTCTGTCATCATTTTAAGTGGGGGAACTTGCACAATCGGTGGCTGACTAAATACTTTTTTGCCCCACTGTAGTTTGGACGTAGCCTTAGGTGAGTCAAAATTCAAGTCCACACATCTGCTTATAAAGACATGTAAACAAGGACTGCACTTAATGAATCTGCTGAATTCCTTTTCAGAAACTGCAGTAAATAAGCCAATATTCATAATTTATTTCCTGATTATAAATTTTAAATCATTTCTTTTCTAGCTCTGTTTTTTGTGTTTGTGTGTGTTCACTCACCCACCGAGAAAGAGCCTTACTCTACAGCTTCAACAAGCATTTCTTCTGACACTGCCTTATTGCTACTGCCAAAACACAGCTTTGCTTTCTGGTGAGAGACCTGTGGAAAAAAAAAACAGCAATCCTGTTCGAAGGCTGTTACCTGACATCTGACAGATCCAAATCTAGCAGACTATCTGCCTGGCAGACAAATGGCCTTGTCGATAATGAGATGAGCTTGGAGTGACCGGGGGCAGCAACATTTGGCGCATGGAGGGAAAGAGGCAGAAAAGGAGACAGAATTCATATTGTGTTTGATGTGTTAGGAGAGATCATGGGAATGGATGTGGTCATAAAGGCTCGGAGCGTGAAAATGCCAGGGTGACGGACGGCGCCACTTGAATGCAGACGACAATGTAAGCGTTTGAGAAATGGCATGTTTTGAATTTGTTCCCACTACAGCTGCTCTTGTGCTAAAGAGCTGTGCCTCTTGTGCTGATGTTTTCAGACACTTATTTTGCCCTCAGTAGAAGACTTGACTGGAGCATGCTGCAAGGGTGCAATTGGTTTTGCACTGGCTATTTTTGACCATTGGAGGAGGCACTATACATGATTGATCGACGAGGTATTTACAGTGGCTTGCAAAAGTATTCGCCCCCTTGAACTTTTCCACATGTTGTCACATTACAGCCACAAACATGAATCAATTGTATTGGAATTCCACGTGAAAGACCAATACAAAGTGGTGCACACGTGAGAAGTGGAACGAAAATCATACATGATTCCAAACATTTTTTACAAATAAATAACTGCAAAGTGGGGTGTGCGTAATTATTCAGCCCCCTTTGGTCTGAGTGCAGTCAGTTGCCCATAGACATTGCCTGATGAGTGCTAATGACTAAATAGAGTGCACCTGTGTGTAATCTAATGTCAGTACAAATACAGCTGCTCTGTGACGGCCTCAGAGGTTGTCTAAGAGAATACTGGGAGCAACAACACCATGAAGTCCAAAGAGCACACCAGACAGGTCAGGGATAAAGTTATTGAGAAATTTAAAGCAGGCTTAGGCTACAAAAAGATTTCCCAAGCCTTGAACATCCCACAGACTGTTCAAGCCATCATTCAGAAATGGAAGGAGTATGGCACAACTGTAAACCTACCAAGACAAGGCCGTCCACCTAAACTCACAGGCCGAACAAGGAGAGCGCTGATCAGAAATGCAGCCAAGAGGCCCATGGTGACTCTGGACGAGCTGCAGAGATCTACAGCTCAGGTGGGGGAATCTGTCCATAGGACAACTATTAGTCGTGCACCGCACAAAGTTGGCCTTTATGGAAGAGTGGCAAGAAGAAAGCCATTGTTAACAGAAAACCATAAGAAGTCCCGTTTGCAGTTTGCCACAAGCCATGTGGGGACACAGCAAACATGTGGAAGGAGGTGCTCTGGTCAGATGAGACCAAAATGGAACTTTTTGGCCAAAATGCAAAACGCTATGTGTGGCGGAAAACTAACACTGCACATCACTCTGAACACACCATCCCCACTGTCAAACATGGTGGTGGCAGCATCATGCTCTGGGGGTGCTTCTCTTCAGCAGGGACAGGGAAGCTGGTCAGAGTTGATGGGAAGATGGATGGAGCCAAATACAGGGCAATCTTGGAAGAAAACCTCTTGGAGCCTGCAAAAGACTTGAGACTGGGGCGGAGGTTCATCTTCCAGCAGGACAATGACCCTAAACATAAAGCCAGGGCAACAATGGAATGGTTTAAAACAAAACACATCCATGTGTTAGAATGGCCCAGTCAACGTCCAGATCTAAATCCAATCGAGAATCTGTGGCAAGATCTGAAAACTGCTGTTCACAAACGCTGTCCATCTAATCTGACTGAAAGAAGAATGGGCAAAGATTTCAGTCTCTAGATGTGCAAAGCTGGTAGAGACATACCCTAAAAGACTGGCAGCTGTAATTGCAGCAAAAGGTGGTTCTACAAAGTATTGACTAAGGGGGCTGAATAATTACACATGCCCCACTATTCAGTTATTTATTTGTAAAAAATGTCTGGAATCATGTATGATTTTCGTTCCACTTCTCACGTGTACACCACTTTGTCTTGGTCTTTCACATGGAATATTTTCTCTGTATGTATTATTGTAGGGTCTACCTTACAATATAAAGCACTTTGAGGTAACTGCTGTTTTGTTTTGGTGCTGTATAGATAAAATTGAGTTGAAAAAATGTAATTTGTCAGTCTGAGTCAATCTGAGTCATTCATTCTGATAACTTTTACATTTACAAATCATTTCTGTAGCATGACGTAGGCTGTGCTTTTATGAACTTTAGTCCCTTTAAATGGGGAATTAAGGGAAAATTTAAATTAAAAAAAAATTCTTATTTTAAAGAGGACCTCATTTTCCAACTCTACATTTTTATTCTTGGACTCTACTAGAGCTGCATTGCATGACTCAAAGCACAAAATAATCCAGATTAGTAAACCGTGGTACATCAACACAGTGTATCCACAGTCTGAACCAACAGTGGTTCCTCTGCCTTTAAGAAAAGATTGCCTGAAACTGAGCCTTTACTGCAGTCTGAAGCCTGAGCTTTTGGCTGAGAGGGATTATTTCGGGCATAACTTTTTATGTCATAAAAAAGGAAAAGTATAATAGTTCTCCTGTAATATTAGTCATGTTGTTCATGTAAATAATTTATATTCCATTTCAGCTAATCTGAAATTCTGCTTGTTTTCCTGCTTGACTTAATGCATCACAGTGTTTGTCTTTATTTCCTGCTTTGTACCGATTCTGAAAAAATAAGGTTGAATTTTAATTACTGTAGTTATTATATACAATATGTAATAATATCTATATTATGTTAAGAATGTACTTTATCATAGGACATTTTTGTTTTTGCAAATATGAGCATTTCAAAATTAAACTGGGACTTCCACACTAAACCTCATTCTTATCAGAAATATGATACTGGTGTTCTCGGCTGAACAAACACACCTCAGATATACTGATTATGTCTGTGTGCGCTGCCCCCAGCTGTGCTTTCTGAATTGGCTACTGGGAGCACTGACTCTGAATCACTGTGGCAGATTCGGTTCCCTAGCATAAGTAAGTTATGCAGGGGTCAAAGGTTATTACCACCCACAGATAAACTTTGAGAATACATGGAAAGAAAGCTGGATTTGAAAGTTTCCCTGAAACAAGATGTCTATCTAAAAACACACTGACTCTCTCACTCCCCTGTCTGAAAACCACAAATTGCCCAAATAAAATGAAACTTTCACCAGTGTGTTTTCTTGTCTTTGTCTTCATTATAACCACCTCCTGTTTTATGTTAGTAATTGCTTTTGCCTGTGCATTTCCAATCCTTTAACTTTGTGTCTTTGTTCTCATATGCTCTGCCCTGATGATGTTCACCTGGTCCTCATTACCCTGCTCCCCCTGCTGTGTGTAAATTCTTTCTTCGTCACATCCATGTCAGTTGCATCATCTCCTCCCCAGCACCTTGCATCATCATCTGCTGCTCTGGTTATGATTTACTTTTACATTTTGATATATTTCCCTTTGGTTTATTTCTTTCTTTTTATTGCCGAATG
Organism: Aulonocara stuartgranti; assembly: GCF_965226115.1. Classification (NCBI taxonomy): domain Eukaryota; kingdom Metazoa; phylum Chordata; class Actinopteri; order Cichliformes; family Cichlidae; genus Aulonocara; species Aulonocara stuartgranti. The sequence goes on along the minus strand of NC_138948.1, from coordinate 7,354,347 downwards.
AATTATTTCTTACCTGACTTAGTTTTTCCATACATGTTCTCGTTTGCTATGTATAACAGTTATTAGTTGTCAAGTGTTTTCATGCTGAAGCTAAAAAGCCAAAACAGCACACCAAAAAATCTTGTTTCCTTAATATGTTTCATATGCACTGGATATTTATATCACAAGTTATGGAACTACCATATTCATGAATTAATCATTCATAATTTATTTTAGATGGTGTTTACATTTGACAGCATAATGGCTCATTCACAGTGAGCAATGGGCAACAAAAGCACAGAGAACATTAGAATTATGACAGCCGCTGTCTTCACTCTTAAAAAAAATGTGGATTAAACATGAACTCTCATTTTGTTACTGAAGAGTGAGCTTCAGTCCAAAGCCTAAATCATAGAACTCAGTGACATGGCCATCAGCTCCTGGCTTGTTACAGTGCTGACCTCCACTTGCTGACCAATGAGTAACACCCGTCAAATCAATGCTGGTCTTAAGCGACCCACCTGAAGAGACATTGCTTCTGTACTACAGTGAGCCTGCAATGAAGGGTGGTGGTGATCAGGAGCTACAGGCGCAAGCTGACAGTACTGGATGAAATATAAAGTCCAAAGCTCCAGAGGGGGTCGAGGCTTAGTGAGGAGATTGCATTCTTCCATCTTTGTTTTCCCCTCAGGTTCCAGCATCTGTGATATTGACCCGCCACAGGCAGTGGAAGTAAGGAAATGGAGGGGAAGCACAAAAGCAGCGGCTTTGTTCTTCTTAAAGCGAAGATTCACGATTGCTATTGGTTTGCATCTGTATTCCAGTGTAATTCCTCAAAGGCACTTCCATTCAAGGACTCCTCTTTAAATCTCCATCATGTTTTTCTCTGCTTTGATGTTGATCTATGATGAGCTTTATGATCTCAGTGTTACACATATTCCGCTGTGTTCCTTTTTCTATTGCCTCTGATAGCAATAGGAGAGACAGGCAATCTAATGACTTTAATGCTGCAGATTCTGTAAATGCCAGAGGAGACCTGAACGGGGAGAATAGATGAATTCATAAAGTTTAAAGGCGACTGCACCTCACTCTGCGACAATGGCTCCCTGTAGAACATAGTATAGGAATAATATTGCACATCACGGTGAGCCTTGAATAATTGATAGTAACGTGGGGGGAAAAATAGAGGGGGGAAATGCATCAAAGGGGAGCAAAAATGCTACAAAAGGATTTTTTGGCACCCAAACATCATCATGTTACATCCCTGAGGGCCTTCATTCAGCTTCAAATCCAATTTCCCAGAAAGTCTTAAGCTTTATGGGGCAAATGATCCAGCTGAGGTATTACTGTACAGCAAGACAAGGAGAGGATGAAATGAAACATTATCACAAGGTTACAACACTGCTGGGCCCTCTAACAGGCGAGCAGCCGTGATGTTGGGCATCAATCTAAAATACTGTGCAGTTTTTACGATAAAGTGAATTATGATTTTGATAATGGCCGGAGCGACTCTCGAGCTGTCTTTGCCTCGAAGGCCGGTTTCGACTAGTGTTGAACCACAGAAGGTTGGCAGAGTTATGAATGTATCACAGCAGCGCTATTATTTTCTATTCACAGAGACCCTGGCCGAGGCAAGACTACGATAAAGATGCAGAAAAAAAAGCAGCGACACTGAAGACAAACAAGACAAGTTTTTCAATGAAGGTATCCCTAACTCTTAGCACTGCATTTATTTCATCAATACATCCTTTTTCTATGTATTTTTCTATACTTTGTGTTTGGTGATTACAGAATTATAGCAAAACTCAATTTTTTAGCAACTTCTATGTCAATACCAAACACACAATGAAAAGTCTGATGTACCTTATTTAACTGCAGTCTGTTGAACTTGGTAACATGTTTCTATGTTACCACAAACACAGGTGCTGCAGTCTATTTTTAGTCAGACCATCCTTTGGCTCTAAATACTTACTTACCACATGAGCATTAACCCACAACTAAAAATATTCCAGAACAAATACACTTTGACTCTTGTTTAAATAGCATTTTATTGTCATTGTCAGACAAAACCAAACAAGTCCTCAATGTTTAAAAGGAATCCTATTTCATTGTTATTCTCCCTCTCTCCCTCTCAGTTCTTTCTCTAAAATAACCCATTTTAGCTCTCTTCCTCCTTCCTTTAAGCCAGCTTTTTTCTAATTGGTTGTCAAGCATAAACCGAAGGCTGGAGAGACAGGTGGGCGGAGCTTTTGTTAGCTCAGCCAGACCCGGGTGCCTGGGATGACCATATAGGGATAACTGTTGTGATTGACATTATGCATAATTAAACAGAAAAAACTGTGAGAAACTTTCAGGCTGACCTTTTAAAGTGTGATTGTCTGATAATGTGATTGTTTGCTGATCCATGGATGGATACTAATGCTGAATAAAACAAATCCCTGCTACCCTAAACCTTTCTCTTTAAAGTGTAAGCTGTCACAGGTACTTATTCATACTGACCTAAGACATCCTGCAATCCCATATGGGTGTAATCTTCAGGTGTCCACATACTCTCGTCCACAGAGGTTTTAATTTCCTCTGTCTGCCACCCCAAAGTCTTCTGAGATCTGGAGAAACTCAGATCTCAGCAGGAGGTCAGAGTTGGCCCACAACTTATCTGTGAAAGTCCTCTACCTGCCAAGCTCTGCAAAGAGAGCGAAATCCTCTGCTGTGACAAGTGTGCGCACACAAACACACACGAGCACATGCACACACATGCATGTGCATGCACACACACACAGAAAAAGAAAACTTTCATGCATTAACTCGTGCATTCACTTTAACCCACAGTAAATAGTAAATACATAAACACTGAATCATGGTGTACTTATAAAACTAAAATTAATTCTTCCATTTACTGAATAAAAGCAAAACAACACCTCTCTATCTCTCTCTCTCACACACACACACACACACATATTCCCATTTACTCCTTAGGGGATGGCAGTGTATGGCAGTAAAGGACATTTGAAGAGCTGTTGCTGCTGTTGCTGAAGTGTTGTTCCTCCTTCCACTCTGATAATTAGGCTGATGGGAGTGTCACACACACTTAAGGCCCGGGTCTTCTTTGACAGGCAGGCAGGAGGGAGGGAGGGCATGGTGTTGGAGGGGAGGGAGAAATATGTCTGGCTCCTTTCTGTTGCTCATATGTCATCTTTAATTGTGAGATTGGTTGAGCTGAAGCTTTTCTTTGTATTCATATTGTGTGTCTGCATATTTCTACACACATGAAAATTAGGTCTCTCCAGGAGCTACACATTTAAGATTTAAGCTTCAGACTTTAAGGTAAACAGATTATTGTTTGAAGAGACAGCTTTTATTTTATGTCTCACCATCTCTAGACTTTTTTTGTTTGTTTTGTCTGCTTTACTTTTTCTTATAACTGTCCAAACACAGATGGCTGGATATCACACTGGGATCTTTCTAGCATGACAATAGTGAAGTCTGATTCAAAAACAGAACTCTGAAGCAGTTAGTCATCGCTGCTTAATGCCAGGTTTTGGTCAGTCCCTCAGAACGAAAACCAAGAGCCTCCATTGTGTGCTGACATTCAACAATAACAAGGGAAGAAAACAGACAGTAATGGCCTAATTTCTATTCTGAGAGTTGCTTCAATTTATAGAAATTTAATGCAGGCACTGAGATGGGTTGTTTTGAGTAATGGCTGTAGTTGCCATTGAGTCTAGCTACACTTTTTTGACACAGTTAACTGCCATTGATTGAAACCTTTTTCATGACCACTCTCATATGGAAAAATGGGATAAAAGACTAATCTAAAATAAAATAAAAAAGGATTCTGAATTTTGAGGCATAGTCAGGCACTTCACAATTTCACATCACAAATTGATCATAAAACAGACGAATAATGTGAATAATACATTTGAATGTAAAGGTGTTGAATAAAAAGGTTTTAACCCCACTTTGATATTGAAATCATGTTCAGGTTAGGATTAAGTAACATAAATGAAGTGTTAAATCTTTCATTGAGGAGAAGCTTTGTTGTCTTCTGTTGGTTGCTGCACGTTTGTGTGTGTGAATTTCTGAGTAAGGTTGGATTATGAATGATAAGACATGAGAAGATATAGACTAGATTACATGATCACATTGTAGGGTCTGCCCTGTGTGCTCGGGAAGGTGGCATTTAGAGGCTAGACTGTGTGTGCATTACATTTCTGAGTGTATGTGTTTATGTGGGCCTCTATAGCCTCACTTAAATAAATATGAGTATACAGCACTGTGCAAAAATCTTGAGCCACCCCTCATTTCTTTATATTGTGCTTACAAGGAGTCAGACTGTTTTGTAATTTTTCAAAGTGGTATTGCACACTAGTGCTTGAGGCTTTTTGAAGGTTTGAAGTTCTTCTTTGAACATTGGCTGCTTTTCCCTCTTTTATATACCATCCTTTGAGCCTGACCCTTTTAAGAGGAATTTGTTGTTTTTATGTGTTTATTAAGCTGCTTAGCACTGAATTTTTAATCATTCAAGTAGAAAAGAAGGCACCTAACTCAAGTGTTGAACCAGCATTGTCTGCACATAATAGACAAATTCATAAAGAACCCATTTGAAATTTTATCTTTGGGCATTTAGTTACTAGCAGCCTGTCACAATTTGTCACAATTTCTTTAGCTTCTACTGTTTACCAAAGCCTCACCAGAAATGGTCTCAGTGGAAGGGTGGCTTTCAAAAAGCTATTCTTAATTAAGGAAGGGAAACACGGAGCAAATGCTGAGGTGTGTCAATTTATAGAAGAACTGGACTGAAACTCATTAGCAACAGGTCTTATGCAGTTAAAGTCACATTTGAAATTTTAGCTAGTGGTGTTTGGCATCTTGTCAAAACTGATGGAATTAGGAATGCAGAAAATTACTGTGTGATCCACCATCTGGGATGCAGCTGGTTTGCACCAGCTTTATTTGCATGACCAAAATATACTTCCAATCCAGTAATGGAATGAAAAATGGTAAATGGCCTGTATTTTATATAGCGCTTTACTAGTCCCTAAGGACCCCAAAGCGCTTTACACATCCAGTCATCCACCCATTCACACACTGGTGATGGCAAGCTACATTGTAGCCACAGCCACCCTGGGGCGCACTGACAGAGGCGAGGCTGCCGGACACTGGCGCCACCGGGCCCTCTCACCACCACCAGTAGGAACCGGGTGAAGTGTCTTGCCCAAGGACACAATGACCAAGACTGTCCAAGCCGGGGCTCAAACCGGCAACCTTCCGATTACAAGGTGAACTCCCAACTCTTGAGCCACGATCGCCCAAAACACACAACACAACACCACCAGTCATGGATTGGCCTCCAGAGCTCAAGACATCAACATAGACTAGAATGGAGAAGAATAAATTAGAATAGAATTGAATAAAATAGTCCTTTATTGTCATCATGTTTGCTTGTTTCACTAAATCAAGAGTTTTGTACGTTAAAACTACATGTGCTACATGTGAGAAGGGGACCTTGCTCAAATGCTGAAACGCTAAGGCAGCGGTTGTGGTTCAAATCCATGTCTTCCCCCTGGTCTTTCTCCCAACTTTCACTATTAACCCCAGAGTGTGGCAGGTTATACACTTGCTTGACAAGTAAAAAGTCACTGGTTTGTTTCCAACTGGAGACAGAAATTTGCCTTTGCGATTGTGTCAGGAAGGACATCAGGAGTAAAACTGCCAAATCAAACATTCAGAGATACCGTGGCAACCCTTGTGACAAGTAAGCAACTAAAAGTAGACACAGACTTGTAAACCCCACCTCTACAGGCCATCTGTAACTTTCCTCAGGGTACACTAGCCTTAATTTGGAACCTAACCTTTATGTAATTTCTTTCTGTTGAACTGCACCAACACAGTTTCATGAATCTACCTTTGATGAGGTCATAGCATTTCCTACATGAAGCAAGGTTTGTGGCTTTTGTCAGCAACCAGGTCGCAATTTCTTTTTGGTGCCTTGGGAAATACAAAGCATGGAAATCTGGTTCCATACAAGAAAAGTGTTTGTTATAGTTAATATCTCCTGAATTTGGACACCTCACACCAAAAACTCTAGATAGGGAAATACACCAAATCCCTCATCATTAGTGTTTTTTGCTTAATTTTATGGTTTAATTTCGTTTTAGTTCACTATAACTAGGACCAGAGGTGTGCTATCACTGTAAGGCGATGAATGCAAAAATGCATCATTAATTTTTGTAACCAATGTTTAACCAATTAATTTTTAAAAATGTCGCAATTATGCAACAGTCACGATAACTCACATGAGCAAAATCGGAAAATAAAGACCTGCCCTGGGTGTATCCTGCCTCTTGCCCTATGTCAGCTGGGATAGGATCCAACCCTTAATCCTTTGCTCAACCGGATAAAAGGAACAAAATTCAAAGAAGGATAAAGACAGTAAATTAAATAAAAAGTAAAAAAAAATCACATTTATACTCCCCATCCAACACATGTACACGCACACTTGTGCACTGCTGAGTCAGAAATGGAAGTTTAAATAAGAGTTGGGTCTGTTTGCTAAACTCTTTAGCTGGGTGATCACAGGCTTTCTGTCAGGATTCAGCTCTGCTTTGCCCTGCACTGCTTTCCAAAGTGCACTTTTCAGGCTCCAGAGAAGAATATAATTAGTCATCTGATCTCCTCATCACCACCATCCCCACCCACTGCAGATTACAGGTTTCATATCATTACCCCCTGATGAAAGACTGTTCAGCTAGCCTTCGCTCCCTGAGTCATCCTCAGGTTGTTGTTTCTTCTGTTTTCCTCTCCATTACTCTCACACATTTTTCCTCTTTCCTCCCTTTCCCTCTCTCTCTGCTCTCACTCTAATCATAAAAGGAGTCCAAAAATCAAAAGGATTAATTCAGCGTCATTGGTTTAAAGCAATTAACTGCTGTTCCAGCTAATCCCCAGAGTTATGTCTCAAATCCAGAAATTGGCCACTGGAGATGTGCAGCTCTGCCCACACTACATTGTTTTGCCTGGTGAATGAAGTTGAAAGACAAGTTGTTTCCTTTTTCTTTTCTTTTTTTTTTACATATACTTTGTGACAAAATAAGTAGTTTTTCAAGCTCTTTGATGAAAAAGGAGGATTTGTAAAACTTGGAATAATTAGGAGGTTTATCTTTGCATTTCAATGCCTCCCCCAGTAACTTTTTTTCATTTATTTGTTTAATTTTTTTAGCTGTGCAGACTTAATCCATCACATTCATGTGGGGTAATTAAAATAAGAACTATTTGTTCAATCTAAAGCCAACCAGTTTGCAAAAATTACTGGCTATTACAATTTTAGCTGCAGGTTTTTATAGCTATTCCTCATGAGGAATTGTGCTGTACATTTTAATAAGAGCCAAATATCCCACATTTTCCACGCTGTGATTAATTTTGTCACAGCTCATACAGAAGTTGAATCATCCAGGCCGGTATTTAACATTTTAATGAGCGCTTTATACTCTGGGAGATTTATTGTAGCATCACTGCATATGGCATCTATGAATAAACTAGTGCTGGATGCTGATTCAAAGGGATTACATATTAGAGAAAAAGTTTTATTTTGACGGTGTAGTAACCAAATATGAACACCAGGGGGCGCTATGCGCTTGTGAATGAAAGCCACCTACAGCCACAGTAACGCCATTGCGATGACATGAATTGCACAGTCTGATTTAGCATAATCAGACATAAGTACATTTATGTTACTTAAATGTCTGCAAACAATTATATTTCAGATCTTGTTTTTCAGAATAGGCGTATAAATCAGGTCTGAAATGACTTGATGCAACCCTACTTGTTTTTGTGCAAACCCTTGTAAACACAAACAAGTACAACGTTAGAGCCAGGGAGAGTTACAGATCTAAAACAAAACACACTGATGTAATAGCTGACAAGAGATTGACACAAATAGGCACCTGGTGAAATAACTTTATTTTGTACATCAACACCAGCGAGTTGTAAAGAGGACAAAAGTCCAAGGCACAGTGGCCTGGGCAAGACACCCATGACTTTGTAATGAATGTGTGAAGTAAAGAAGTGCTGAGAAAACAAAGCTACAGTGGCAGCTCAGTATGTACTCTTCTCATGTGCTCCTAGGACAGGGGTGTCAAACTCAAATACACAGTGGGCCAAAATTCAAAACTGGAACAAAGTCGCAGGCTAACGTTAATATTTATTGAAAAAAAATCTTCCTCTAGATATAAGAGTGAATCTTTTCTTATGGACTCAAACAAGTTTTGCTGAAAAACTGAATATGGAACAAGCAAAGCTTAATACTAAACAATATATATATTAGCTGTATAATACCAGTAGGCCAGCTCTAATAGTAATTTGGTATGGCTTCGCGGGCCAAATGTAATTAGGCTGCGGGCCAAATTTGGCCCGCGGGCCAGAGTTTGACACCTATGTCCTAGGAGATATCCCTTCAGCTTGTGATTTTCTTTGTAATTCCCTTTAAAGGCTATGCTCTGACTCCTCAGAGGAGTGAATGCTCTTTTATAAAAGACTGTTTGATATGATGATAAATGGTTCCCAGAGATGTGGAGGGGACCTGAAAATAAGGCTATCAAAGATGGACTCCAATATAGACACAAAGCACTGCCTATAATAAGCCTATAATTTCAAAAAGAAAAAAAAAAACCCACCATAATGTTGAATATCATGGCAGTGTTGGGTTGAGATTGTGTTCCCTGCACCACCGTCCATCTACTCTAGAGCTGATTACTTTCTTGCCTTTAAGAGAGAGAGGCTTAAAATCCAGATATGTGATATGGGATCAGTTGATCATTCAGATCCGTTATCTATCCCACATAGCAAGCAGGTCTAGCCCAGATCTGGTATCAAGCCGGCACTGCTGGCTGACTTCTGGCATGATAAGATGTATGTCATCCAGATATGGGCCAGGCCTGGCATAGATGGCACTGTCTATGTGATGGCATGCCACATCTGGCTCGATTGTGGTTTGGTTCATGTGGCCCAGGCTTATAGAAAACAGGTCTGGCCCAGATCTGGCATCAAGCTGGCACTTCTGACTGACTGGTGTCATGGTAGAGTATATGTCAACCAGATGTGGGCCAGGTCTGGCAATGAAGACCCAAATGCCATGTTGCAATACTATACTGCTAAAACTTTTTAGCAGTATAGTAAACTTTTCAAATGCAGGTTTGACAGGTTTGTGAGTGTACACTTTATCCAAAACTTAGTGAGGATCTACTCATCTTTGCCAGTGGGTGGCTGTAGCTCAGGCAGTAGAGCAAAAAAGAAAAAAGAAAAAAAAGAAAAACGCTATATAAGAAGTCCATTCACTGCCTCAACAGAGTTTTGTCATGTTACTTTTGCACTATTATGCACATGTTGTTATTACATGGCTTAATTAAGGTACACATTAGGCTGTCATCTGGGGCCAGAGCTGAAACTGTTCTGGGCCAGAAATGACCACCAGTGTCTCTGCAACTGGCCTTGTGCTGGCCCATGTGTGGGCCACCGTTGGCCCACACATAAGCACATTGTGTGGGCCAGATCTGGGCCATACCGATTTTGCTATGTGGGATATAGTTGACAATTTGCATTACCAGAATTCCAGATGTTACTTCATGGAAACTGAACTTGAATATCCTGAATAACCCCTGGTGAAAAGGTGAATGGCAACTGAAATAGGAACCTATTTCAAAGAACAAAATTGGAGAAGTACCACCTCCCATGGTGTAAAATTATTGTCCAATCAGCTGAATTAATGATAGGGAAGAAAAAAAAGAAAAAAAGAAGAAGAAGAAACAAAAAAGGACTGATTAACACAAAACAACAGCAGTTAAAAAACTATAAAATAAGATCAACAAGATATACACAGAAGAAATAATTTCTGAAACAGGAAAAATGCAAAGTGATAAATAAAGCTGTGGAATTACTAGCATATAAATTGAGTCGACAACAAGCATACAATGTTACAATGTGATTGTCTTGAACCAGGATACGCCAATATTTAAAGTAGACGAGATCCAATAAAGTTCTGACATGCACTACAAAGATCTTTACTCACAGCTGCGATTAGATAAAGCCAAATTGAGTGGTACCTAAGCTATCTGAACCTACCTAGTATCAATAAGCCCAAAATAAAACTTTGAGTGTCCTTTGAGTGCCCGATTGCATAACCCTCTTCCCCCCATAGAGAGAGGCCGTAATCTCTATTACACCAAAAGAACATAAAGATAAACTGAAGTGTAAACAACATCAATCAGTAACCTACAGGATTTACCAAGGACAGACCTAAGTATGCACAGGAAGAGCACTGCACATTATCTGGCACATACAGCAAAATAAGACAAAACCTATACTAATGGGACAGAAGAGAGGGTCTTTGACTCAGTTAAGTGATCCTTCTGTTACAGAGTACCACTTAAAATGGATTTCATAAGATGTTCATTAAAAACCAGCAGCAAGAATTAAAATTGATGGTAGCCTCTCAAAATCTTGTTTAGTGCAAGCAAGGCTTCCCTTGTCTCCCATATCTGTTTATTCTGTTTACAGGTCTCTTTCGCCAATTCATAATAGAGAATGGTGAGATTAAGGGTATAAGATTATTGACAGGGTAGCATAAATTATCATTATTTGCAGATGATGCATTAATCTTTATGACTCATTGATTAACAGCTGAAGAGTAAATGAAATCCTAAAGACGAGGCTGGGAAAAGGGGGGAAATTACGTATTTGTAGAATGCACTCCACACACAATGTCAGGTTTATTTTGGTGTTTATACAACGACCCACAGTCTGGTCAGCGCTGGTCTCTGCTTTTCCTCCTCTCTCCTCTCTCGCCTCACTAAAAGGGGAAAAAGACCATCATCAGTCCAAACCACCAGCTGTGTTCTCACCTGCCTCCCCGACATGTGATTTTAAGTCTATATAAATTAAAAAGCATAGAAAACATGCGCATAAATGGACACGGAATTACACAGCAAATATAGCTTCAAATTCACATAAAAAATAAATTAAGAAAACATAATAATCAGAACACGTACTTATCTGATGGTTTGTTTGTTCATATTTATATTTAAAAATACAAATGCTATTAAAAAAAATGCTATTAGGACCAATCTTTCAATGGAACTAAGCCCTACTTAGCCAACTTACCGAATTTTAGTATTTTCTAAGAAATGAATGTGATATCATGTAGTTATTAGTTTCAGTTTTACACACCATTAAACCTTTACCCCATTTGACCAATCCCTATTTTAGCAGGTCTTACTTGTTGTAACCGTCACTTTTTCCAGTTTTTCAACACCTTAGTCCAAACGTCATTCTTCACTTTAGATGTGGGAGGTCAAACCGGCTCGCCCATAATAACTGCTTTTGTGAAAACAATAGCAAGAATAATTACCAGTAGCAAAAATTATGCAATCTATTATTACCTTTGTCAAGGAAATTATCTGATTAGGTTTGTCTGCATGTTAGCAGGATTAGTCAGAATGCTTACATGGATTTGCATCAAAATGTAATCCCATGTTACAAATATATATGTCATTAAATTCAGAAATCAATCTGGATCAGGCAATATTTGGAATCATTCTTTACCGCTGAGAGATATTGGATATGTATCAGCCATAGTGGAGATATTGTTGCTGTTGTTTTTTTTATGTTTCTGTTAATGTAACATGCATGTATTAAACCGTGTTTATCGGTGATGGAACGTGTACAGTAAACAAGGCAAATAAATAGCATATATGCATGCAGTTTATACATATGCCATCAAATATGCAGAGATAATAGCTGGTCTGATGAGCAGACTATGGCATTAATATTAAACTGAACTACTTTAGTATCCGTTCTTTTCTTTGTTGAGGATAGAAATTAAAGAAATGTCAGATATAAGGTCAGGATTTAAGGAGCAAGTAATGCGTTAATAGTAATAACTATTAAGTTTTAAATATTATTTACATTAAATACTCTGAACATACAGATAAAGCAATAAACAAGTGACCAAGTGTGTAACGTTACCTCTATTCAAAAAATCATACAGTATGTTTGCTTAAGATCAGGCTAAAAGTACAATTCCACAAAATTACAAAAACGTAAAGATGGTCATGGTGCAGGTCCATTCTTGCAGGGATTGTAGAAAATAAGTGCTTATATACTGCAGACTGCAGTTGACTGCAGAGGGGTTTAAACTAAATATAGTTCACTGTTTGGTGTGGATGTCAATGCCTTAATGTTATTGTCACTGCAGAACAAAACACAATCTATGTATATATATTTATATATATAATTTGCCTTTTTGTGGGAGTGACTTATTATGTGTTTGGAAGTTAAAACCACATTGTGTAGTGAAATAGCAAACAAAAAGTCGCCATTATCATTGCCCTGTAATCAACACAGAGGCCTCCATGCTGCATAAGATAAAAGTCTACCTATCTGTGTGAGCTCAGAAGATTACTCCGAACTATGGAGACTTTCTAAAGCTTAAAGCCGTTTTTGGTAATCATCTAATCCCAGTATTTTTGCTGACGTACCTAAAATAGCATCATTTTGTTACAAATTATTTACTCGAATAGCATAACTAGCTGAAAGAGATTTGTATAGTGCTTATGTTTGCTTTTGTCAGTTCATGATTGCTTCAGGAAACCAGTATTTTTGTGCTCACACAAGTAGTTCTTCTCATACTATCATCGCTTCTTGAGCCTTATTACGGCTCATGGTGCCTAACTTTCTCTAGTTCCTAATCTCCTATTTTATCATGTATAACTTTAACTATTAAAGTAAACCGGAGAGTGGAACTTATGTAAAAGTTGTTTTCCGAGTTAACTGTGTGGGTGTGCTTATTTCACATTAGGAAATAACTTGCAGGAAGTGTGCCATTACGGTAAAAGCTGTGTGCTGAATGTTAATGAATGTTAGCGCTTATCAGTTCTCACAGGACCTTTTTTTCTTCTCCCCCCGCAGAGTGAGGTTAAACATGGTTATTGAACCTTTTGCCACATGACGGACTACTACCCCCTCCCTCATCATGTGACCAGTCAGCTCCAAAGGATTTGACAAGGAGCAATAAACCCACAGCAACAATCTATGTGGTATGCAGCCTGTCGCATCTAGTGTGGAATGTGGTTCGTTAGCTTGGACTCATGCCAGAGTTATGAATGCACATCCACATGTCTGTACATGTGGTATACATATGTGTGCATAATAAACACCATGTAGTTCTGATGACATGTTTATCATATGTATCATTCTCTACTGTGCAGCCCACCTGGGAAAGTTTCCAGGATGCTAGGAGTTCTGAAGAAGTTTTACAGATTGGTGGAATCCAAACAGTTCAACCACAGCTTTTTGTGAAGGTGCTAGAACCCTGCCTGATTTGCACAAGACATCATATTTTGCATTTGTGATGTAAACTTATTTTAAAAGTTTATTCAAAAGATAATAAGGACTTTGTTTGACGTATTGGTCTGCACCTCACACTAGTCAAATGAAAGTTTAATCATCCCAAAGATGATGGAAGAACATTATTATTTGGCTAATAGAAATAATAGTAAGGGCACAGTTAAGAAATTTAAGCTCTGAATGCACCGAAATTGACCAAATGCATGATGCACTAATTTTAAATACTAATAAACACTATCATCTGTAGTTGTTGGGGTAGAAAAAAAGGTGAAAATTGTCTATCAAAAATATGACACTCATTGACTGAACATATTTAGTTTTTTTTATTTACTTTGATTTAATTTAATTAGAATATCATATAGAAGCTAGCTGCGAATGACTTGTATTTTCAGAACAGGTGAAGGTAATACATTAACACAGCAAATGGCATGGCTACCAATGCTCAAGACATCAATATCCATCCATCCATCCATCTTCATCCGCTTATCCGAGGTCGGGTCGCGGGGGTAGCAGCCTAAGCAATATATGTACAGTATTAAAACAGTGCAAAGAAGAAGTTATTTCTTCTCATCATGAATTCTGAAAAAGTCTCATCATTTCAAAAGTCCTCCCTGACCTTGCTCCAATCTTTAGCTGACTAATAAAATTCTAACTCCTGTCAATTCAACCCATTGCAAGACTAACAGAACAGACTAACACAAGTGCATTCATCATTTTAACTGGACCAACACTAACAGTGTCCTGAACACGTCTCTGCTAGCTAGGAATGAGGGGCAATACATTCTTCGCTAACTTGTAGTAGTTGATGGTTTAATGACAGGAAGCTACCTGATAAATGACACTCCAGAACAGTTGTGCAGAGATTTAGGGGGTTGGCACTGGCATTTTCACCACAGTCTGTAACATTGTCCACTCCAAAGCTCAGAACTGAATCATTCTGCAATTAAACAGATCATCAAAGTCTGGTTTCAGGTCTCGTTTCTGACTCAGAAGGAGGACAACATGGGGGACTGGGAAATGTAGAACTTCTTCTGTGAATGTGTTTTGGAGAAAGTTTTATTAGTCTGTTTTTGATTCTTACAAAGCCAACATATATACTCACTGGTCACTTTCTTACATATCTGGTTAGACCTCCTTTTGGTTTCGGATCTGCCTTAATTTTTCTTGGCATAGATTTCATGAGGTGCAGGAAACATTCCTCAGAGACTTTGGTCCATATTAACATGATAGCAACACACAGTTGGTGCAGATTTTGTCAGTTGTGCATAGATTATGCAAATCTGCCATTCCACCAAATCCCAAAGGTCCTGTATTGGACTGAGGTCTAGGGACTGTGGACACTACACTAAACTGTTTTTCATGTTCAAGTAACATGGTGTGTTACCCTGCTGAAAGCAGCCATCAGAAGATTGGTGCACTGTGTTAATAAAGAAATAGACACGGTCAGCAACAATCTTTAGACTGGTCTCTTTTCTCTCTTTTTTGGACCTTTCTCTCTAAACAGTGTGTAAAGATGGTGGTGTGGGAAAATCCCAGTAGAAGTAGCAGTTTCTGAAATAAACCAGTTTGTCTGGTATAAATAACCAAGCCACATTCAAAGTCACGTAAATCACCTTTCTTCTCTATTCTGATGCTCGGCTTGAACTTCAGCAGGTCATCTTGACCACGTCTACATACCTGGATGCATTGGGTTACTGCCACATGATTGGCTGATTAGCTATTTGAACTGGTGTACCTAGTAAAGTGCCTGATGAGTGTTTATTTAAGTTTAGACTTTAGTTGTATATTAGTGTTCTAGCTTGCTTTGGAATATAGATGATGGAATTGCTTTATGTATCTATTTCTTTTTGTTGTCTGTTTGATTCCCTTTGATCTATCAAATTAAACTTAAGCGTCAGGTCCAACTGCCCAGGGAAGGGCATCATGCCCGGCTGTGTTTAAGGGTCACTCTGCCCCATTATATTATCATGCTCCCTCAAACATCAGGTGACCCAAACTCAGGCTTGGATACTGTAACTAAGACAAGACCATGCTCATCTTTCTGTACGTCACTGGCAATGCCTCCCAGAATTACACCTTCAAACATTGTAAAAACGTTCAGATCTTTAGTGCTGTGTGCTGAAGTTTTGTGTGGCCCAAACTTCCCAGAACCTTTCTTTCTGTTTTCTTTTTCTCTTTTTTTTTTTTTTTTTTTGTATTTTGTGGTTAGTTTTGCTATTCTTGCTAACTTACTCCTTCTTCTTTTATTTATTCTAAGGAAACCGCTGTAGCTGTTGCCAAATGTGAAACTCGTCGTAGAACCACTTCCTATTTGCAAGAACAACTTGTCCTCTAAAGGCTTACTTGTGCCTGTGCTTTGACTATCAAAACCTGTCAGAACAGGCAAGGATGAATCAATATCACAAAAAGTGCTGTAAAGAGATTCAAAATATATATTTAATAAATGAAAGTGTTACAAGTTATTATTCAAAAGGGCACATTGATGTAAACACAGAGTTAATGGATAACTCACTGAATATACTAAAAGTTACACCACAGAACCCAGTTAAACTCATATTGACCTTTGACCCCACGCCACCTTTCAGTGTGTTTGTGACTTTCTTTCTGTTAGATAACAATAATAAACTCTGGTCCATCTTTTTATAGTCTCAGGTAGGAGTTTGGAGGAACTGAAAGAGACTCATTTTACCTAGAGATATTTTAGTTATCTTTGACATTCCTTTTTAAGTAAGGAAAATCATGTTTGTCTAATTAATAAAAATTACTGTGTTATCTAAATTCTGTTTTCAATTTTAAAAAAAAACTTCTGGCACCTTCTAATCCTTCTTATCATTTATGATAAGATAGTCTGTGTATGTATGTTGTTAAAAGTTGAGTGGAAGGAGAGGGTGGGACTGGGAATAGAGACAGCAGCAAGCCTGCACACATTTCAAGAATGCTACAGTCCCACAGCCTTCACTGGGCCCTGGAGAGGGGGAAGGTGGTGTGTAGAGTGGCAAACCAAAACATGAGGGAGGAGGGACAAGAATTCTTCCATTTGAAGGTCTCACTTGGCTTTTAGAATTCACGTCTCGGGGCGTTTAGTCTAGACTAAGTGGAGATGAAGGCACAAAATAACTGTGCACATGAATATGAACTGATTTTAATTGATTGCAAATAGATTATTGGTTACAATAATGTCCCCAGTTTAGCTAGCTGAAATGTTTCTACTGCATAGATTTCTACAATTTACATTTCATACATTTCATACTTGTTGTTTGATTGTTTCAAAGATCAATCAGTCATCAGCCTGTCCTCTGTGGCTCCGGAAGAAGCATTCTTGTCTGAGAACCCTGAAGATATTGTAGTGTCTTCAAGGTTTTCTCAGTTTTGACTTGAAATTTCAAAATATAACAAAGTTACCATTGTGCAGTTATAATGCAGGTAGAGTAAAAGATGCCAAAAGATGCCTGGATCTTGCAAATACAAGATCCAGGGTTTTACAACATAACTCACAAAAGGACTAAAGATCAGGATACATGTTTTCTTCATCCTGAGTATATGTAGATTTTGTAATTCAAACTGTTTTAACAGCTGCAACAGCTGCAAGACTGACTTGCTGGTGCCTTAAAGTGTGGACATAAGTGAGAATCCGTGTACACAGTCTGATGTTTGTTTTCTGTGGAGTCAAGCAACTGAAAGTGAAAGTCATGGTCTTGGATTTAGTGTTATAAACATGAACAGTGTTCTTAAAGTAGAGAGCAAAGAACCAAGGACGAAAGCTGTCCTCAATAAAGTTCATCTAATCATAAAATTGCTCAAGTGCAAGCAACAAAAAACATATTTAAAAAAGAGTGAAGTTTAATGTAGTGAGAGAGGAGGAAAACAGGAGAAAACACAACAGAATTAGACATTTACATTTGCATTTTATGAGGATTTTAAGCCTTTTGATGAAAGCATTTCTTAGGAATACAAGTCTAATCATCACTACAAGCGGTCAGAAATGAGAACAGTAACAATAATCATGTCTTTGAAAATGTACCAGAAATTTTGAACTAAATATGATAGAACACGCAGAATGTGAATGATGAAGTCATGTAGGCATCCTGATCTTAAAACCCTGTGTTCTTTCCGCTACAAGATATCAAAGGCAAAGTGACCAAAGCCACCTACAGGAAAATTCAATATTTGCTCTACTCCAGTGACAGGCCCTCCGTGCTCCTGTAGTTGTGAAAGTGAATTTGTCTGCATTTGATTAGTGGTGAAAAATTGTGCAACCTGAAGTTGGGTCTTGAAATAGCTGCTTAAAGACTGAGTCGTAGTGAAATCAACTTTAAATAACGACATTTTGCATTGTGAAATAAAGCAGCTTAAGCTTGTTTTGCAATTTCAGATTCAATCTATTAATTTTTGTATTATATCCTCTTTGTAATTCTTGTTGCTTGAAAACAGAGTAATCTTGTGTTTAAGTTATATTCCGATCATTTATAAAATCTATTAATGGGCACATAACACACTTTCATCATTTCCCCTTTTCTATCTTCCTGCTACTGCATGCATCCTTGGTTAGCACTTTATCATATACTGATAAACTTCCCTGTAGTCAGCTCTTTGCACATGTAGTCACTCTTATCTCAGCTCAGATAGTTAAGGGTAACTGCACAGTTCTCGAAGCCACAAACACACTGGAATTTTCTACTCCATAGTTTTTCCAGAGATCTATCAGGGCAAGAGCTAGTGATTAACTGGACTTCTATGTCATTGTGACAAATGACACTTTTCCCAAGATCAAAGTCATGTCTGGTATAGCTGGTTAAAGGCTGTCTTTACTAAACTAGCTGTGTCACGTTAGACTAAAGTACAGCGGGAAACCACCTGTTGTAGTGGTAAGAATTCAGCCCTGCTGTCATGGCTGATTATTTTAAATATACTGTGCTCTATGTCTAGATTCTGACTTTAATCCTTTATTTGTTCCCAGACAATAAATTTGTTTGGTGACCCTTTATTCTTTTGTGCACTATGATTTGTGGTTAAATATTTGCAGGACCTTACCATTCAATTCACAGTGTGAGGGCCATTGCGTGGGGGCCAACGTGGGGGCCCTTCATGTTTGTCACACGGTGCCAGTGGTGGACCTGCCAATTCTGGTATTCTACACCAAATGCCAATCTACACAATCATTGACCGAAGTGCTCACTACAGGATGTCGGGCCACCCTCACGAAGTCTGTTTCTAATTGTTTGGTCGTAGAAACAGACTGAGAGGAGAAGATACCAGTCCTGCTGATGGGTTAAGGACCTTCTGTGGCCCTGTCCAGCTATCATAGACTAGCTGCTTATCTCCTGGAATTTTCTCCACGCTCTTGAGACTGTGCTGGGAGACACAGCAAACCTTATAGCAAAGGCACATATTGAAGTGCCATCGTCATGCTACTGATTGTGGCACTTGCCTTGGCCAAATGCAAAAAGAGTGAAAACATGAAAAGATAAAGACGGAAAAATGTCCGAGGCCTCCACGTGTAAAATCATTCCTGTTTTGGGGCTTATCTCATTCTTTCTCCTCTAGGACACCTGTTGGTAATTTCGTTAACACCAAAGCAGCTGAAACTGATTAACAACCCCATCTGCTACTTAAGTGGATCAATATCCCGGAAGGTTAACCGACTTGATGCTATACTCTGATTAAAAATGGTAAATGGTAAATGGCCTGCATTTGTATAGCGCTTTACTTAGTCCCTAAGGACCCCAACGTGCTTTACACAACATTCAGTCATCCACCCATTCACACACATATTCACACACAGGTGATGGCAAGCTACATTGTAGCCACAGCTGCCCTTGGGTGCACTGACAGAGAAAGAATTCCTTCAATTTTGGGGGGAAGTTTATTAAGGATTGCTTTTAATTCAATTCACTGTCCACAAAGCTGTCTGTGCTCTAGATAGCATACTAGTATACTAAGGTTAATATGGAGCAGCACGATGGTGCAGTGGCTGCTGCCTCACAGCAACAAGGTCCTGAGTCAGAATCCATCCACCAGCTGGGGCCTTTGTATGTGGGGTTTGCATGTTACATGGCTTCTTCCCACAGTCCAAAGACATGCGTGGGGTTAGGTTAACTGGTGACTCTATATTAACCACGAATGTGAATGGTTATCTATAACTCTTTGTTAGGCCAGGGAAAGACTTATTAACTGTACCCTGTCTTTCGTCCTGTGGCAGGTGGGATAGGCTCCAGCCTTAGAGTAAGGTTTTTAGTCTAGTGCTAGCCTTAATCCATGTCTGGGTCCATAGTCTTGTATAATAAGATGAGTCATTAAATAAAGCTTAAGTTGTTTCCTTGTTAAGCTGACATACAGTACAAAGTTTACACCTGACATCAATTCTATTGATCTCTTAGACCTCATCTCTGTGGGAGTATTTAATATTACAACAGACACAGTACAGCCTGTGACAGCTGAACTCTGTTTATTGTCTCAGTTGGTCCTGGTGAAAACACATGAAAGCTGAAATTCCAAACAGGAATTACCATACTTAGCTTGCATACGAGTATGCATGCCAGTCTGTCTGAGCTCTGTGATCATGTTTAAGTAGACTGTTATTGCCAAATATGAGCTGACAGATGAGCCTTTAGGCCCAGAGCCCTGGTTTGAAAAGACTGTGAAAGGCCATCTAAAAGATCTGGTTAACTTAAAGTTGTAAACAGTCTCAGACAGTTCAGGGTGCAGAATTCAAATTACATTTGAAGATCAAATAAAAGGCAAAACTGTGTCAAGGTAATGAGAGCTGGAGTCATTTAGATGAATTCGTGATTTGCAGTTTAAATTCCCTTGATCTGCTCTGAATCTCCATTACGTGGGTTTGCTGCCTCTGAGAGCTTCAAAGGGAGAACCTGACACGCAGTGTAGGAGGAATCCAGCAGATTGATGTTGTCTTTTTGTTAACAGGCTGCCTCTTGCACACTTGCCACATGTACAGGAAATGAAACCATGGCAATGACAGCTTGTGTAATGTGTGACGCCAGTTCTCCCATAGCATGTATTAGCTTGTGCCTATTAAGTATCACTCCAGGAAGCTTTCTGCTTACGTGATGTCATTTATGGCACAGATTGACTCATCATCTTTTTTTTCATTACATTTTGTTCCAAACAGCATGTTTTTCTCTGAGTAAATGTTTATGTGATGTTTTTGTTACTATTGTTATATATTTTATTAATGTTTATTTGATCGTGAGTGTGCAGAATGATGTACAAATTTGGATTTGATGGGTACATACGGTTAGGTATGGAAATTGTGAAGAGTGATGTAATCTCACTTATCATTAGAGAAATCCCTGCCTGTCCATCTGTTGTTTGCCTGTCTATACAGTTAAACATCTGATTATCTTCAGTCTGGCTGGATATTTTTCACCAGAATAAGTGCAGTCCTGGAGTTTTTTTGATTTAGCAGTTTTCATTTTTTGGATAGAACTCATTCTCTTTGTAGTCACTCTTATCTCAGTGTTTCCACTCGAGTGACTGCTGCCTCGCTGTGAGGGAAGGGCTATAAACACAGGCACGCTCGTTTGGCTATATTTGTAAGGACATTCATTAACATGAATACATTCCCATTTGTGATGCTTTGCCAGTCTTTTGCTGTAATTGTGTCTATTGTTGGTGGGCTTTCTGCCATTAATTTTGTCTTCAGCAGTTGAGATGGAAGCTCATTCAGGTAAAAATTAGATGTCTGACTTGGTCATTGCATAATATTCAGCATTTAAAAACACTTTAAACCTTTTTACCTGCTTAATAAATGAAGAAATAACAGCTAACAGCTGTCTATTGAAACTTTTTGATTGATGTTCAACTACATTTTGGTCCATAAAAATAAATAGCTGTGTATTAAAAATGGTCCAATATTTCTGGATTTGACTGAACAAGCAGGATTTTGTTCCACACAACAAGTCTGGAGTTCTTGGTCTCAAAATGAGAAGAAAATATACGACTGTTTAAGGTGTTTTTCAGTGAGAAAGATGAAGCAGATATTAACTAAATTGCTGTAAAATTCTACTGTATAACATTAACTGTAGAACTGCATATTCTTGACTTTCTGGAGCACGGCCATAAGTAGCGTTACTGCTCCCTCAGTGGGTTCTGGCTCAGTGCTGTGGATCAGACGTTCATTAACACACTTGACTGACCATCTTTTGTTGCCAGTGGTAACTGAGGATAAAGATCTCTGCCACAGCTTGAGAGTCAACTGAGCACAAGGTTTGAGTGTGTCTGTGTGTGTGAGCTTATGATGGTATGTGTACGTCATTGTCTCTTGTTTGCAGATACCTTGAAGCTGTGAAGCAACTAAAAACGGCTGACATGAGGTTTGGGATAGTCGTGTTATCATTTCCTTTGGTGTTTTTTTTCTTCCAAGCAAAAAGAGCAGCTCGAGCGGTGTAATTAAGAAGAAAAGATTGATTGATGGCTTTTAAACTGTGTAATCATTTACTGAATGCTTAATAATCGTATGGTATGTTCAACCTCACTAAGATCCAGTAAAACAAGCCAGGCTTAAATACCGTGGTTGGTTTCTATTATGGGAATAGAACCACACCTTTAGAAACTGGAAGACTGTTACCGTACTGTGACAGCACTGTCATTTTTAAACATGGGGGTACATTGTGTTTCTCCCTGTTCACAAACAGAGATGGACACATGACGTTTGTTGGCAGTTACCTACACAATGACTCACTTATCTCCAGCTCATTCATAAAGTCATTCGTAAAATTCTCTCAGTACCAATCCTGTATCCCATTCACCACTTCAGGTTGTAATCCGTTTATTAGTCTTTTAACATTGAGACCAGAGTGAGTGTTTGAGCCATTTTTATTCTTCATTTGGGTCTGGTGGACCTTTCACCCCCAGCCAGCAACTCTACTTATCCTCACATGAGAAAACTGTCACATGAGGCATGTTATGGCCTTCTAGCTGCCTTGACTTCTTGTTTGCTTTGCACACGATTCACTTTGTGTCTAAATTCTGTTTGATCAGCTGGTAGATTTTCTTAAAGATAACAATGAAAAAAAAGAGAAAAGTACTGGAACAAGTTTCTGTCCTTGTGTCAAATTGCAGGCTATAAAGATATAATCTAAAAGAGATATTTTTAATGTTCATTATAAAGACCTTTAAAGTTCTATCTGTGGATCCGCACTGACATTGAAGAGGGCAGCTGGCAGTGTAGGTTTAGCAATCCTCTTTATAATCCTGCTGAGTGAAGTAACTCGAGACATGCTCTAAGGTTTAGCCAAATCCATGCACAGGTGACAACAGTGTCATATTAGCATGACAAATCTGGCTTTAATTTAAGTATGAACTTTGACACTATGAAGCAAGTTGGGTTCCTGATGGTGTAGAAGTGCACATTTAGGACCCTTTCGGAAAATGAAAACAAGCCTAAATGAAGAAAGTAATCAGAATTTGCAGTCACCAAAGTATTGTATTTTAAGGGAAAACATTATGCATATATGTTCAGTATCAACATTAACATAATATACCTGCTGATACAGCAAGGTGACTGCAGTGGATTTTTCTAACAGGGCATGCAGGCTTCATAAAAGCATGTAAACAAACAGATTAGACTTACTTTTTCTGTAGAATACCATAGAAAAATATTTTAAAAGGGTTTAAAAGTAAAGGCAGATCGAGAATCCAACCTATGTAATAATTTAATGCCATGTAATGAACATCAAGTGGCTTACAAAGATAACCTCCCAGTCATAAATATGCCGCCTTTTAAATTGCTGACTGACTCATGTTCTTCTAAAGCAAATGTTTATATTTACAAACAGTAATCTGCTGATTAAGCGTAATTTGACTTATATTATTCACACAAGAAAACGTGATTCTGTTAACCTGTGTAGAGAAAGACTTCTGTAACTACCAGGATTGACGTGACAAAAAAGGGAAGGGTGTACAGCTATTTGATCATATTTCAGGAAGGAATTGTTCCCGTATCTTCATATTGCTCTCCGAGTTGTGGTGCCTTTTTTTTCACCTTACATGATTTTTACAGAAAGATGTTATTAATATTGTAAAAAGACATAGATTTCATTGTACACCTGAAAAATCTACATCACTGTATATTGTTATTATATTATTTATATTGTTATTTATATGAATTTGTAAGATAGACAAATCTAAATAAGTAGTCTGGAGTTTATTGACCTTCTTTTATAATCCTTTATGCACTGTTGCTGTTTGTTAAATGGATTTCACTGCCTAAATATGTATTTCTCCTAAATATGCACCAGTATATCTGCCCAACATCACTATTGACCAGCATCAGCCTTGTATGTGTATTAAAAATATAACAGACTTTATTTTTACAGTGCTCTGTGAGGTTTTTACATGTTTTTTAATTGTTTATTTGAACATCATTTTTTAAGTGTTACTTTTGAAGCAAATTTTGTACTTTGAGGTGAGTTGTTGATGCCAGAGGTTAAAGGAGAAGCTCAAGATAACCTGCCAAAGTTTACAATGAGTATCAGAATAGAAAGAAAAGATGATTTGAGTGGTTTTAAATATGGCATGGTTGTTGGTACTAGACAGAGTGGTCTGAGTATTTCAGAAACTTGTGTTTTACTGTAATTTCCTGCACAAAATCTTTGGTTTACAGGGAATGAGCTGATCTGGAGCTATTTGTTCTCCAAAAAAGAGAAAATATTCAGTGACCACCTTTTTTTCTGTGTTATAATTTCCTTGTTGACAACACTGCAGCAAATCTCTGAGGAATGTGTCCAGCTCTTTGTTGAATCTATTGGCGTATTGGCTTCCCTTCATTGGCTTCCTGTTAAATCCAGAATTGAATTCAAAATCCTGCTCCTCACATACAAGGTCTTAAATAATCAGGCCCCATCATATCTTAATGACCTTGTAGTACCATATCACCCTATTAAAGCACTTCGCTCTCGTACTGCAGGCCTACTTGTTGTTCCTAGAGTATTTAAAAGTAGAATGGGAGGCAGAGCCTTCAGTTTTCAGGCCCCTCTTCTGTGGAACCAGCTTCCAGTTTGGATTCAGGAGACAGACACTAGCTCTGCTTTTAAGATTAGGCTTCAAACTTTCCTTTTTGCTAAAGCATATAGTTAGGGCTGGACCAGGTGACCCTGAATCCTCCCTTAGTTATGCTGCCATAGACGTAGGCTGCTGGGGGATTCCCATGATGCATTGAGTTTTTCCTTTCCAGTCACCTTTCTCACTCACTATGTGTTAATAGACGTCTGTTATTAATCTCTGTCTCTCTTCCACAGCATGTCTTATCCTGTCTTCCTTCTCTCACCCCAACTTGTCGCAGCAGATGGCCCCGCCCCTCCCTGAGCCTGGTTCTGTCGGAGGTTTCTTCCTGTTAAAAGGAAGTTTTTCCTTCCCACTGTCACCAAAGTGCTTTTTCATAAGGGGTCATTTGATTGTTGGGGTTTTCTCTGTATGTATTATGGTACATGGCCTGTATTTGTATAGCGCTTTACTAGTCCCTAAGGACCCCAAAGCACTTTACACATCCAGTCATCCACCTATTCACACACACATTCACACACTGGTGATGGCAAGCTACATTATTGTAGGGTCTACCTTACAATACAAAGCGCCTTGAGGCGACTGTTGTTGTGATTTGGCGCTGTATAAATGAAATTTAATTGAATTTAATCTATGCTACAAAGGTATCAAGTACCAGATTTTTTTCTAAACATGAAGTATATTTTCAAAAAAGAATCAGGAGAATCAAGATTTTTTAAAGTGTTGTTTCCCACATGTTAAACGTCAGTAGAGTGCTCACTTTAACATTTTCTCATAATGGAAAGTCTTTAGTTTGGTTTACATGAGGATGCCTGTGTAGAATAAACAGGAGTCAGGAAGCATGATGTACACTGACTCATTGTTAATTATTGCACAATTGCCTACTCTGTTTTTACAAGGGTGCAAATGGACATCATACTGATTTTGCAATGAGGATCTGGCAGGGTAAAGACTCCACACACGGATACACACCATGTCGAAACAGAAATTAGCCTGTTTTCTCTAAATAAATCAGAATCTACAACCTGAAATCGAAAGACCTGCTGGAGCAGCAGATAGGTTTTAGTTTCAGCTCAACAGCTGTAAGGCTGATTTAGTCTTTGCTGTGGCTTTCAAAACAGGAAATTCAGTTTTTCACCTCACTATTTCAAAGTAGCTGACACATAGCTACGTCAAAGGATGTTGTGGTTTTTTTAATCCTGCCGCAAGAACATAAAAAGTCAGTAGAGATCAATGAAATAGCTGAATTTATGATTTTATTGTTTGTCTTTGCTATTGCTGACACCTGCTCCATACAGCACAGATGCTATAAAACAAAGAAGGACATGCAAATACTTTCACAGCGCTTTGTAATCATATAAAGGAGCTAAAGCTGATGGAGATGGGCAGTTTGATCCTGTAGTTTTAAGATCAGTTCTGCATCTAAAAACCTGATATAATCAGCTCACAAGGACAGACTCTTAAGGTTGTTACTTAATGGGTGGGTCATACCAATCATACCTTCAGGGACCAAAAAAGAGGGAAACTGTCTCCTCTAGCATACAAGGAGGCCTCATTGTGATTTAAATAAATGACTGAGGGCCATGGTGTTTTCCCCCTCTTCTGCTTATCCTCTTCACACTAAGCCAAAACACCAATTACACCTGCTGACCTCTTTTTCATGGAAAGGTTTGACAAAAATTCTCTCAGGTTAGAGGCCCAGGAAACTCCCAGTAACATTAGAAGTGTTATGTAATGCAGCCCTTCCTCCTGGATCAGCAACGTTGTGCTGCACAGGAGAAAGAGGGCCTATAAACACTGTGTTTGCACATGTAAGGGTATTTAACAAACAAGGACAGGAAAGTTGACCAGATATCTTTAAAAAGTACCCTAACCTTTGCTCATACATACTACACCAAGATAACCGTAACTGAATAAACCATGATTCGACTAAAGAAAAACTAGAAGAGAAAAACAGGCTGATGAGTTGAAGTAAGATGATAAAGTGATTCAAAAGATGACACGTCTTCTAAAAATGATCTGTCTTAGTAATCGTCTATAGAATTCTGAACTTTGTGTGTCTATAACAGTTATTTTCAGTGCTGATTACAGGTCTTATAATCTGATTCATCTCAGCTTTTCTTTTTCATCTTCAGGTAGAGTAACATCAACAACCAAATTATACTATGAGAAAGTAATTTCCAAAGCGAGAAAATACACCGGTCACAAAAACTACACTGTGAAAGGTAAACATTTTTCATTGATTTTGTTCAGATTTATAGTCAGAGTTTAAGTTTTAAGCAATCCAAGGTTTTACAGACATGATATAAAGCCAAGAAGTTGCCATAAATTGCCTCAACTGTTTGTTAAATTTTAGCAGGCGACCGACCATATGCCGCATGGCTGAGAGCAGCTGGCCCGGGTTCGAGTCAGACCTGCGGGCCTCTGCTGCCTGTCTTCCCCTCTCTTTCCTGTATCCATCTAAAAAAAGCTGAAAAAGGCCAAAAAAATTTTTTTTTTTTTTTTTAAAAAGCACAAGTTTATGCTTCTTCAATCTTACATCTTGCCTTCTTTTCTTCTTGATTATGTGTAAACCTAATGGAGGAAAACCTGTGTAAAGTTTCATGTAGAAATCATAAAAGCTAGGTATGGATGAGTTAGATTTCTCATGCTGACTCCCATCAGCTCTTCAAATGTGACTCATGCCTCATCTGCAAAAAGTCTATTAAACTAGTATATAGATAACGTGATGAAAGACTGAAAGCTTAATTTGGTCCCCAGCACAGCGGGTGGAGAATAAGACAAAATGTGAGTATTAGCATCCTGCAAAAAATAGAAATTTCATAAAATGGCACAATACAGAGACAAGATGCGATGCAAAAAGTTTTTTAATGCGGCAATTACACTACAAGGAGAGCAGTCAAAAATAAGAAGAAGACGTTTTTTTTTTTAAACAAGCATACATACGACTCCAAAGCAGAACAGATAAATAATTTATATTTAAATGATCGGTTCCATTTCCCCCTTAAAATTTTACTTTTTTTACAGAAATAATGGATTCACCTACCAGTGAACTATTAAATCATATGCAAAATTAGGTCATGCTAATATAAACTATTTAGAACTCCATCTATCACAGATGGATACAGACCGGCTGTAATAAAAGGAGACTGAATATTATCCTGTTCAGATGTTCTGTTAATGACAAATAGGGTGCTTCTGTAATTTATTAGGCTACACATTAACCCTTACATGTGTATATACATTATGGAAATACATCTGTATTATTGGGTAGAGGGGTTGATTCAGACACTGATAAGCTGGGGGAATAGTTCATTAGCAAATATGTCATCCCAGGCACTCTCTGCACACAGGGGGGACGACATGTCGCTGAAAGGGGAAGGGGAACCTTCATATCCGGAGTCGCTGTAGGTGTCCGCCAGGCAGGCTTCTTTCTCCAGACTGTTGAGGGCAGGAGAGGAGGGTCCAGAGAAAAGCTCAACTGCCTGACTCTGACTATTACATGCAGGGATGACCACTTCCTGTGGTTCATCTTTGACGCAGATGGTCTCCTCCTCCACCATGACCTCAGTAACGGGGAAGGCTACCTCGTCATTCTTCTCATTTGTGCCGCTCTCCAAGTCGGTGTGCTGCCCACTACTCACTTCCTCCACGGGCTTTGTATAGATGTGGTCAAAGTGAATCAGTTCATTAAGGGTCTCCAGCTTAACTGATGTGGGCCCCACAGTTGGAGATGGGGTGGTAGGTACTGGCTCACCCCCTCCGAGCAACAGGACCTGCGGCTCCTGGCAGTCTGGTTCACAAGACTTGAGAAATAACTCTGGGTCAAGGATGTCCAGAATGCCCAGCAGCAAATCAGACTAGGGAGAGAAAGAAAGGGGGTATAAGTATTCGTTCTGAATTGTTGTGGAGCTTTGGTGGAAATCTTAAGACCCACACTTTAGCAGGGACTCACCTCATTGTCTGAAGAGTCAGGACTATCTGTATCCATTGGGAAGTCTTCAGATTTAGGGACTGCTGGGCCTGCACCTGCTGCGGAGGCACACATAGCCTGAGTGCTGCGGACTCAGAAGACCCGATCCCCAAATCTGCATCGTTCCCGGTGGACAACATAACCTGAACCTTTGAGGGAAAAAAAGATTTAAAAAGAATTAATACAATTTTCCAATCCCTGCAATCCAGCCCACACCACTTCCCCTCTCAGCTCTCCATTCTTTTTTTACCTTCTCTTTCGAGTCAAGAGTGTCCAATCCAAGTCTTTGTCTCAGTTCCTCATTTTCTGTGAGCAGGCCATTTGTTTTTTCCCGGAGTAGCCTGTTTTCAATGTGAAGTTTCTGATTCTGCAGGAGGAAACAGATGTCTGAATGAAACCTGCAACAGTTTCAGGAACTAAAGTGTGAAGTATCACATGAAATGGCACAAACGGTTAAAAAAAAAATTGCTTTGCATTTCTTCATACTAAGACATGCAATTACAAATTAATGCTATGGCTATAATGTGTAACAGTGTATACCTCCAGCTCCAACTCTAGGACTTGTTGCTCCAGCTCCCCCATTTTTGCCTTTTTTCTGTCTCTGGCTGTCTGAGCTGCCACTCTGTTCTTGAGTTTCCTGGAAAAAAAAGGAAGGAGTGGGGGGAAAATTAGTTTCCACGATGCTGACTAAGCCCTCTGACATGACTTTGAGTTCACAGTACTGCGCAATCACCGGCCATGTTCCTGCCACGCAGGCAAAGCATGATATCAATGTCCTGCTCTGTAACAGCAGAGCCGGGCGGGTCCACCAACATTTAAATCCCTCACATACTTTTGACCAGCTAGCTTAAAGTGCAGCGCAGATACGATAACGTTTATGATATTTAACAGCTTCACATGACAGTTGTTATAGTGCGGAGATAACCTATTTACACCGCTATAGTCACACAGCATTTGAGCTTGCATTTATATTTTCTTGGCATTTGAACTAAACCGTAAACATAGCACCTATTGTCTTGCTAGGGGATCGATATCTTTGGGTGTGTCTCTGTATTAATTTCTTGAACAATGGCCCCATTTACGCTTTAGAAATAAGTAATTACACACAGATATAATTATAGATAAGGGTTTATTTTTGAACAAACCTGCGAAGCGCTTTCTCTTCAGGACTCAAATGTGTGAGTCTCTGTCTTTTTCGCACCGGCGGCCCTGCAGAAGTGTTGGAGTCTGAATCCGACGACACTTGGCTGGCCGTTGACGGTAAAACGACAGAGATGGGCCGGCTGAGGGCCGTCTGTGAGCCGGATTGCTTCCCTGATATGAGAAGGACTTTGTGGGCTCCTCCAGCCCCAGCTGCTACAACCACCATGTTGATGTATCCTGTTGTGTTGCTGTCTGAACTCAGAAATTACCGGGTGTCCGTATTAAAGTCAGTAGAAACCTTTAGGTTTCCCTGTTGACCCGAGCCCCGACAATTCTCAAATGCCTAAAGAAAATGGGCTGTGTCTGCGATCTTTTCTACCATCGTGGTGAAACCCGATAGGCTTTCAGCTGCTCTGACGCAATCAGCTTGAAGCTTGTGATTGGTCGCAATGCTGATGTAAGTTTGCACATAAAGTGTTTCACTCTGTTTGCAAAGTAAAATCGAGTTCCCTGTAATTTCCAGTCAAGCCTTATTGTCACATAAAGTCTAAATTTTTCAGTCCGTTATTTTTGCCTGCTTGCATGGGACTTTTTATCAAGTCCACATTAATATATTTATTAACTAGCCTCACTCGTGGATCTCCAAGGCTTATTTTGGCATAGATGGACCCAGCCTTTTTTCCATTGTGTGTGCAGCATTTACAAGCTTTCTGTTCAGCAAAGTCTAAAAGTTACCAGCTACTATATTAGTCTGAAAGGCAAAATGCCTTTATGCTAACTTCACCTTTTTTTTTTTTTTTTTTTTTACCTCAATTCGTTTCTTTTTTTTTAATTAAACATTTATTTTACCTTCCAGCTATCTGGGTAAATTGTGCTGGATAGAAAAGTTTCCTCATTCTTTTCTTTTCTAAAGGATTCTAATGAAGCAACAGGCTTTACAAGGCCTTCCCTGAAATACATTTCCTTTTTCCTGGACTGGTGGACTGATTAGCTTATTATTTTGTCTGTGAAATAGTTCCTGTCAACAGACATTTGTATATCTTTTCGAAATTAATTTAAACAGTATTTTTTTAGCTATATTTTATTACCTGCATGTGATGTCTTGCAGAATTTAAAACTGAATTAGTCAGGCAACATAAATCTTGATCCAGTGCCAAAAAGCCAACGCTTTTTGAAAACAAAACAAAACAAGAGGTGTTAACGGATGAGGCAGCAGTGAAAGATAATAATTTATAGGACCAGGCGTAGCTTATAACCTGGTAGACTTTGTCTACCTGCGTTCAACCACAGTAAAATTTCTGAGATGGCTTAGTGCCAACAAATACTCATGCACGGTTTCAACTGAAGCTGCCACCCAAAAGTAAACAGGCCACAGTCAGAAAGAGAAAAGACATCAATCGACTTCACAAGTACGCACTCTTCCTCAAACTTCTATTTGTCCTCAAACAGGAATTCACATTTTTGCAGTAACTGGCCACCATTATTGTTTACAGCTTGTAGCCCTTTGCCCCTACAGTTTGTCACCTCAGCAGGAGTAACTGCAACAGCTAGAGCAAACAGTGGCCTGTTTGCGAAGCTTTACAGGTGCTACAGAATCAGCATGTGAGAAAGTGAGAGCCTCGGTTTATGATCAATTGAAGAAAGGAAACAGGATTTAAAAACAGGATGTGCTGTATTTCCAGATATAAACATAATAGGTCAAAGCAAACAGGAAAAAATGTGTGAGCGTTCCTCTAAATTCCCCAAATGTAAGTTTCTTTATGTCAAGAAAGTAGGCAGCAATACAGCAGTTCATATTATACACTAGCCTTTAGCTCTAGAATGAAACTGTTATTTCTGACTTGGGGATGTCCCATCACACTTATATACAAGTGTCGCATTGGCCATCAGTGAAACGACCTTCTATATTTGCAGCATGTAGCTGTCAAGTTAATGCTGGAGGGGAAGGGAGGTTTAATAACTGCTAAGGGAGTTTCCTTACTGTGTGTCGTACTTTACTCTCACTACGTTCTGTTCTCGGTGGATATCTGTCATCAGTAAGTGTAAGAAAATGTCCAGCGTGTCAGTTAACATTCAAATGCCACTTGGAATTGTTCTGCTGAGCATTTTAAATGCAAATGATGCCTTCAGTCTGCAGTATTTCCCTGCATTTCACAGTAGAATGTCCCAGTGAATCCCACCACAGATTTAGACTATACAACAGAGTGTGGTAAGTACCTCATGAAAATCCTCTTAATACATGATTTGCTTACATGGGTGTAACAACACAATGCAAGCACAAACAATTAAGACTCAACAAACACAATTTGAGACGAGGAGATTAAAGAGTCTTAAAATGTGAAGGTCACTGCTGACCAAGTGGATAAAAAGAATGTAAAGTGTACTTTGAGAATGCAGGAAAAGGGGTCTTGAAGAGCATCTTGAATTCTTATGTCATTAAAAAACAACTGCTTTGGTGAAATCTCCCTGTTTTCTTTTTTTATTAGGCCACTGGAATAGCTCTGTACATTGTTTAAAATGGGAAAACTAGGCAGGGTTTGTCTAGTGATTTAATATATAGTTCAGAATTTTGAAGTCTGGACATATTTGTAAAGTGTTATAATTTCCTAAATCCTCATTTTTCCAAGATGTTAGTATTTTGGGGTTCAAGTTACATCACAGAGCCTGAGGAGAGCATCCTGACGGGAAACATCTTAACCTGGTTCAGGAACAGCACCATGCAGGACAGACGAGCTCTACAGAGGGTTGTGCAATCAGCTGAGCGCACCATCCGCTCCGAGCTCCCTGACCTGCACTCAATCTACAGCAGGCGGTGCTGGACCAAGGCCAGGAAGATCGTGAAGGACCTCAGCCATCCCTGTAAAGTTTCAAGAAGGAGTTAGGAGCCAAACAAAAGCGCTCTCTGATATGAATAAAAGCGTGATTGTTTGCACCTGGCTTTAATGCGTCGCCACATGAGATTCACTGTTAGAGTAACAATAGTAGGCTCTATACATCAGCACACCATCACATGGAGTCTGCATTTACATTGTACTAGCATAAGAAGGCAGCACCGCTATCAGCAAGGCTATAACATCTGACAAACACATTCTTCCTCTTACAAATAAGAAGTAAATATCCTAAGCAATAAAAGACACCCTCCCTCAGTGCAGTTCATTCACGAGTTTTGGTTCCGCAACTGTCTTATGTCTGTTGTATTGCTCACTAAACAAGCCTTGCATAAATAATGCTTTATTAGACACAATTGACCCCACTATACGTGTGCTGCACTTGCTTTGGGTGTGATTTACTATTAACCCTTCAAGTGCTGATGCCAAACTTGTCAATGCTTAGAAATGGTAGTATTTTCTGATTTTTTTTTATTCTTGTTCACCGATGGTGGAAATATGTCATCTGTTTTTTTAAAACAGTGTTAACAACATATTTAATGTTATCTTATATACTGTGTTTATTTGCTCATAAAAAACGTTTTATTGTAGGACTGAGTATTAAAGTTGTATTATAGCCCTGACCTACTTTAGTTTTCTGGGAGAAATTAATCTTCATTGGAAAGAAGACGAATTGTTTGAATCTGCTGCAGAGCACGCAAGCTTGTGAAGAAATGTCAGGTTTGTTAAGTGAAACGTTCCATTGTTTTACATTCTAATAATGTGTTAAAGTGTTGAGAAACTATATTATAAGTGTTAGCACAACTCTAACTGACTGACATTATTGGCTGCTTTAAATCATTGGTTACACAACCAGGATTCAGATAATCTTCCTTGGAGGCCCGGAGAGGGACCGTGTGCAGAGTTAAACCTATGTATAGTCCGCCTTGTCGCTAGACTCGGCTCAGCCAGTACTTAAACACAAACACAAATGCAAACAGTGATAGACTCACAAACTCAGAAGTGGGGATCCTCCCTGGAGTTCAGTGTTGGAGTCTGTGATTAAGGTGGGCGGATCCACAAAACCACAGTTTAAAATGAAAGAATCCCAAAATCATCAAAAAGCCTCTCAGGGTGTATGAATCACGTCTATTTCTTCCAGATGGAGACATACTGTAACTGTGATACAAGATATAATCAGGCCTTTTAAATTAAAGTTGTAGCCTGCTGTATCCACACTGTTGTGCCAAAGGAGGACATACTTACTATTCTGTTTGAGTACACTGTGGTATGTCAACCACCCACAACTTGCATGTTTGCCTCTGTGTTCTTCACTTGGCCAAGTCTCTTCCAAGAAAGAAAATGACAATGAATAAGCTTGATTTGAATTACTACTGAAACAATAAGTTTAAAGTGAAGCAAATATGTTCTTCCTTTTATAACCTACCCATGGATTTGATACTGGTTATGTAACTCTTATGGGGGCGATCGTGGCTCAAGAGTTGGGAGTTCGCCTTGTAATCGGAAGGTTGCCGGTTCGAGCCCCGGCTTGGACAGTCTTGGTCGTTGTGTCCTTGGGCAAGACACTTCACCCGTTGCCTACTGGTGGTGGTCAGAGGGCCCGGTGGCGCCAGTGTCCGGCAGCCTCGCCTCTGTCAGTGCGCCCCAGGGTGGCTGTGGCTACATTGTAGCTTGCCATCACCAGTGTGTGAATGGGTGGATGACAGGTTGTGTAAAGCGCTTTGGGGTCCTTAGGGACTAGAAAAGCGCTATACAAATACAGGCCATTTACCATTTTACCATTTTAGTAAAGAGGTAATTAAAGTAATTACATTTTATGCCGCCTACATTTCATCTACGTGTGCAGTTAAATATTTTGTGTGTTTCCATGAATGTGAATTTAGCACTAAGGTGGGCCATTATGCTCTCCAAAATGACCGGAATTGATCACTATTGAAATAACTTTATAACTTAGATTTGATGGCTAGTCTGGCGATCTGTATTGTTGACTCTGAAGACAGGCAAAATGAAGAAATGTGCATGCCAGCTTTAAATAACTACTGCTCGTGGCTTTGTTTGCTGTCAGCTGCACCAGTTCTATCCTACCCTGCACTCCACATCATTTTTTCTTCATTACAATCTTAATTAAAAACAATATTACTAGATTAAAGTACGTGTCAGCACTCATGATTCAATTAAGAACAAAATACTAATACGTGTTTAATTAGAGGCTGTTATCAACTTAGCATCAGTTGTTTTTCTTTTCCAGGAAAGGCCTGGTCTGTACAGTGAAGGCTAAGCATGCAGAGTAAACAGCAACACCCGTGTGTGCTCATCAGGGCGGCCGCTCTTGTAAATGGTGGTGGTATGGGGCAAAGCCGAGGTGAACAATGGAGGTGAGTGGGGTTACACCCTGGGACCACAGCCAGCTGCAGAGGGAGGTGGGTCAATGTGTCTGCAAATACCTCCTTCCCACTGCACATCTCGCTCCCTGTCCACACCCACCAGGGTGTTTGTCTGGCCTGGAGGTTTCCCACACCCTCCACCTCCTGCTCTCATCTCCTCTTTCTCTGTGTTTTTTCTCCTGTCTGTTTCTCTTCTTAAATAAACAGGATGCTAAATATTTATTTAGCATGCATTTTTTTCATATCTTTTTACATCAAGGTGTTATTTTAACTTCATCTTTTCACAACACTTAGGTCTGTGTTGGCGAGAAAGCTTTTGCAACTCTGCAGGGTTATTCCACTTCTACACTAATGCTGCACTAACACATCATCCAGCAGCTCATTCAGTCCTTTGAGACAGTAAAGTTACTAGCAGGTGGTTGTGCATCTGAGTTCACGTACCTGTTTGCTGGCCTGTCTACAGATAAGGCTTATAAGACTTTGCATATGTGACAGTTAAGACTAGAGGGACACTACAAGTTTTGAGCAGTACACACATGGCCTCACCTTTGGTTCAAAGAAACCATGTTTCTCTTTGATGCATCACAAGTTGGGGTTTTTTGCATTGAAGAATTAGGAGATATCACAGGAAACAGTAAAACTGAATGCATCTTTTATCATTTTTCCTAAATCCAGCATGTAACCTTGTTGGTCTATAATTGTCTTAGAGTCTCTGGGAGCACTTTGTTCACCCAGATAAGCCATGCTTTGTTAGTGCAGAGGCTGACATAGCGCGCTTTTTGTTTGATGGGCCACATTTACTCTGGTCTCATTGTACTGCCAGACAGACGACAACAACAACACTTTTGCCAGTAACAACACAGTAATGTTCAGATACAGAAGAAGACGATCTTGCAGGAACCTCATGATAACCTGAAACCACCCCTTTTGGAGGCGTTAATATATGGAGTTATAGTGCTCTGTTGCTGTGCAGCCACCTCAGCTGTTATTATGTTTAAGAACAAGATTAAATGGTTTTGCACTTGTGGTTGAAATCAACTTCCTGACCATTTATGTGTCAACTGAAGTATCTTAAGTCCCCTGAAGACTGTTGTACAATTAAACTGGCAACAATGTGCTAACTTACTTCACCAAAGAGACATAAAGTAGAGTGAATGAAATTAGAGTGCCACATAAAGTAGATTATAATTAGAAGGAAAAACTATTACAAATTCCTTGTATGTACACATTCAGCACTAACATGCATGAGTCGGTCTGTACTTGGACAGATCTGATGGATTGGCTCCACTATGATGCAACCCAGAAGCAAGAAGGAAAACGTCTGTCCTCAACATGATGAAATCTGTCTTAATCTTGCATTAATCATAACCTAGGCCATTGGTCATGACTGTCACTTCCTCTCTGCCTAGTCAGATATGTGTGTTGCACACATCCTATAGTGGCAATGTTTTTAAGGAGTAATATTCATTTTTATATAACATGTCACGCTAATACCCCGGCTGAAGTTTGCTCATGGAGAAGTCATGTGTGCTACTGCCCCCTGGTGTTTGTAACAGTACATTGCAACCATCTTTGAGTTGAGCTATTTTCAATGGAAGGCGGAAAAAAACGTTTGAAAGTAGCTACATCTTTATTTTATAATCCCATCTCTCTTTTTTTGTCTCTGGTGTTTCATTCAGCCAGAGGGAAGAGACAAACCAGTTCAATTCAATTCCTCATAAGAGATTTTTTAAAAATACCTGTGTCTAATCTCCATGTGAAACAGTTAAGCCGTTCTTACCCCAGTTCTGCGTGTATTACTACAATTTTCTGGTGCATTTGTTACTTCTAGGATGGGCTATGGTAATTCCTTATTTTTATTTTCTGAAAGCTCCCTCAAAAATCTTCAGTTGATCCAAAATGTTGCAGATAGAGTACTAGCAAACTCGAGACTGCCCGAATACCTTGTCCTTATTATCCGCATCCCTATCACATTAGAGATCACATGGTATATTATACCGACTGAGCAATTTGCCAGAGTTTCCAAAAATACAATGGGAACTAGAATCTTCAGCCACAAGGCTCCTTTCCTGTGAAATCAGCTCCAAGCATGGATTCGGGGGAGAGACAGCCTCTTTACATTTAAGGGTACATTTAGGTTTCAGACTTTTCTTTTTGAAAACGATTATTATTTGATTTGGATCAGGTGATCTTGAGCCATCCCTGCTACAGGTCCAGGCTACTGAGGAAGCTCCCATGATGCAATGACCTCTTCTCTTTTTCACTCCCTGTGTGTTCATATGCCACTACTGTAAGTAATCTAAACAACTCTCTCTCTCTCTTTTTATTGCTCATTGGTCTCTTTCTCCTCACATTCAAAACCTGTCACTACAGATGG
Organism: Aulonocara stuartgranti; assembly: GCF_965226115.1. NCBI lineage: Eukaryota > Metazoa > Chordata > Actinopteri > Cichliformes > Cichlidae > Aulonocara > Aulonocara stuartgranti. Next base: position 7,317,183 of record NC_138948.1, on the reverse strand, counting down.
CTGCCCCTACCCAAACCTGGTTCTGTTGGAGCACTGTACCGTCACCAAGAACTTTCTAACAGGGAATTCTTGCATTTGTCTCTAACACAGTATTACCTTACCCACATAAGGGAAACTGACCTGAATGCCACTTAGTGTTTCTTTAGTGACACGATCCACACTCCCAAGGCAACACAATTAATCCCCTTTTATGAGCTGGAGAGATGATTCAGTTGTTTATTTATGAGGAAAAAAATTAAAATTCACCACATCTCAAGCTGTAAATCCACCAAAACATGTGGTGGCTTAAAACAAATGGCACAGCTGACAAGGCTATGCCAAAATGCATGCTTAAACAATGCAAAACAATAGATATACAGTGGGGCAAAAAAGTATTTAGTCAGCCACCGATTGTGCAAGTTCCCCCACTTAAAATGATGACAGAGGTCAGTAATTTGCACCAGAGGTACACTTCAACTATGAGAGACAGAATGTGAAAAAAAAAATCCATGAATTCACATGGTAGGATTTGTAAAGAATTTATTGGTAAATCAGGGTGGAAAATAAGTATTTGGTCAATAATAAAAATACAACTCAATACTTTGTAACATAACCTTTGTTGGCAATAACAGAGGTCAAACGTTTACTTTAGGTCTTTACCAGGTTTGCACACACAGTAGCTGGTATTTTGGCCCATTCCTCCATGCAGATCTTCTCGAGAGCAGTGATGTTTTGGGGCTGTCGCCGAGCAACACGGACTTTCAACTCCCGCCACAGATTTTCTATGGGGTTGAGGTCTGGAGACTGGCTAGGCCACTCCAGGACTTTCAAATGCTTCTTACGGAGCCACTCCTTTGTTGCCCGGGTGGTGTGTTTTGGATCATTGTCATGTTGGAAGACCCAGCCTCGTTTCATCTTCAAAGTTCTCACTGATGGAAGGAGGTTTTGGCTCAAAATCTCACGATACATGGCCCCATTCATTCTGTCCTTAACACGGATCAGTCGTCCTGTCCCCTTGGCAGAAAAACAGCCCCATAGCATGATGTTTCCACCCCCATGCTTCACATGGTGTTCTTGGGATCCAACTCAGTATTCTTCTTCCTCCAAACACGACGAGTTGAGTTTATACCAAAAAGTTCTACTTTGGTTTCATCTGACCACATGACATTCTCCCAATCCTCTGCTGTATCATCCATGTGCTCTCTGGCAAACTTCAGACGGGCCTGGACATGCACTGGCTTCAGCAGCGGAACACGTCTGGCACTGCGGGATTTGATTCCCTGCCGTTGTAGTGTGTTACTGATGGTGACCTTTGTTACTTTGGTCCCAGCTCTCTGCAGGTCATTCACCAGGTCCCCCCGTGTGGTTCTGGGATCTTTGCTCACCGTTCTCATGATCATTTTGACCCCACGGGATGAGATCTTGCGTGGAGCCCCAGATGGAGGGAGATTATCAGTGGTCTTGTATGTCTTCCATTTTCTGATGATTGCTCCCACAGTTGATTTCTTCACACCAAGCTGCTTGCCTATTGTAGATTCACTCTTCCCAGTCTGGTGCAGGTCTACAATACTTTTCCTGGTGTCCTTCGAAAGCTCTTTGGTCTTGGCCATGGCGGAGTTTGGAGTCTGACTGTTTGAGGCTGTGGACAGGTGTCTTTTATACAGATGATGAGTTCAAACAGGTGCCATTCATACAGGTAACGAGTGGGGGACAGAAAAGCTTCTTACAGAAGACGTTACAGGTCTGTGAGAGCCAGAGATTTTCCTTGTTTGAGGTGACCAAATACTTATTTTCCACCCTAATTTACGAATAAATTCTTTACAAATCCTACCATGTGAATTCATGGATTTTTTTTTCACATTCTGTCTCTCACAGTTGAAGTGTACCTCTGGTGCAAATTACTGACCTCTGTCATCATTTTAAGTGGGGGAACTTGCACAATCGGTGGCTGACTAAATACTTTTTTGCCCCACTGTACATATATATTGCATACATATGCAAAATGCAACATGTTTGTTTATGTATGCAAATCAAACAATTCTGGAGTTAGGACATGAGGTGAAAGCTGAGAAATGCTGAGAAATTATCTTTGTATTAAAAAATCCTCATTCTTCTTCTTCTTAGTGGTTCTCCCTTTAGGGGTCGCCACAGCTGCTAAATCCTCACTGGTGCAGAGTAATGGAAATGGGCTGACATTTATAGCCACAATGATCACTCAAAGCATTTTAGACTGAAAGACAAATTTAACCGTACATTCTTACAGGGTGTTATTCAGTACACCATATCTACCTCACATCCATGCCCAATTTATAATCACAAAATCCACACAGGCACAGGGAGAACATACAAATGCACCACAGAAAGGAAACCAGGAACATTCTTGGTTTGAGGTGACAGTGCTAACCACGGTACTACTGTGCAGGGTTGCCTTACATTTACCAGTAAGAAAAGCCTGTCAAATGCCTCTAAAGCAAAAAAAAAAAAAAAGATTCCTGTGGTCATGTGGTAGAATTTAAATAATTTTGATTGTTATAGTAGTTTTAGGTCATTTGTTTATAAAACAAACTTCTGTTTGCACTTAATGACTCAGTATCATAATTATTCCTGGTAGCTAGATAATGTCAGCACTCTGCACTCCCTGCTATCCAAATGGGATTGGAAGACCAGTAATGCGATTGAAAGCTACACAGCTGTTGCATGTGTTGCCATTATTTTTTCAAGTGCTGATTCCAAGGTCAAAGGTCAACCTTTAAATATAACCTTTGCAGTTGAAACGCATTTAAAGATAAAATAGACTTCAGAGGTTTGACCTACATGCGAGCTGAAAATCCATTTAAGTCTCAATGATTTCAACAGCGTGAGATAATAACTAAATTTCCTTCTGCTTCACACAAAGCTCTGATTTCCAAGCAAAATTGAATTTGTGTTTTACCAGCTACTAGTCTGAGCTGAAGTCCCTTTGATGTCTCCTTTAACTGGATCCTGTATGTGTGTGTGTCTATGAGCATATGTGCGTGAGTACCCATTACCACAAAATCAGCAGAAAACAAAATAAGTCTCACAGACATCAAAGAGACCCAGGAGGGAAGATGATCTGTTTTGAGTCATGGCAAACCACATTTCTCTCCCCGACCAGTTCTCCAGTCATCCCTCACTCCAACCACGATCCTTACATCTCTACTGCCACCCAACCACTGGGTGGCACATGCGGCAAAGTGTTGTAATATGTCAGCATGTCCTCTCACGCAAGATCCCTCCTTTCAAACCAGAATGAGTGATGTGCAGAACAGCTTTTCATTTGAGGATTTAGATGTTTGGGATTTGGCGATGCCTGTAGTCAGAAGCAACAAGAGAGCAATGAAATGGGAGTTTTGGGGGATTTGTTGAACCATCTGAGGGAGTGAAAGGGCCTTAATAAGGAAGAAGAGTGAGGAGATGGGGATAGGGGAGATGAATGAAGATGAGACAGAGATACTCAAAGATGGTAATTTTGTATCTGCAGTTTGGCAGCTTCAAACAGAATCTTTTCGGGTTTAGTGCTCAGTGGGATGTCAGTTAATGACGCTGCGCTGCCAATAAATACATTTAAAATATCTAAGAACAAATAAAGCAGTTAATTATAGAAAAGCATATTACAAAAAGATTTGTGTAGGCCCACAACTGTTTCTCAGTTTGGATGCATTAGTTGATTTTTTAAAATTTATTATCACTTTAACACATTGGGAATGTTGTCATTGCAAACAGTTCATTTGATGCTTTGTGATCCAAGTCACTGTGGGAGGTTTCTGTATTAAACAACAACAACAAAAAACCCTTCCTACCAGTGGGCTCCCAACTGCTTATACAAACACAGAAACCCAGCAGTCACTGCAAGCAGATGCGGTATTGGACGGTCTTCTGAAAAAAACAAAACAAAAATCCCTAAAACTGTTCTTTATCAACGCTTTTACAAATTGCCTCTATTGTGTTAACTATTGGCATTAACTGTAAAATAAGTTTACAATTATTTCAGTTATCTTAGCTTAACATAAAGTCAGTAAACTAAAGGGAATAGAGAGAATGACTTGTCTAAATCAGCCAAAACCCACATTTATAGGTTCATAACATCATCATAACTAACACTTTATATTGCCTTTGTTTAAAATCTATTCAAGAAAACTTGTTTTTATCGTGCTGGACTGCATTTTTTTAGTGGGCATTTAAAGAACCAATATGAGTTTGTTGCAAATGCAACACTTCAGTAACTCCTAAAATTAAACTTCTGCACATCAATATTTTCTGAGAGAGACAATAAAAACAGCCCTTTTTCATTTATAATCATAGTAATAAAAAAAACAAACCCTGATGTTTACATCAAAGAAAACTCTTTCCCAATGTAGTTTTCTAAAGTGGAAGAAGTTACCTAAAAATGATTTTTGTGTCCACGCACATGCACGCCACTCTCCTGAGGGCTTCTCATCTGTCCCCTGTCTTGCTTCCTCTTCCACTTTCCTGCCACGTCGCCATCAGCCAAACCCCTCGCTCTTTTAATTTGTGCTCATTGATGAGATCAGTCACTTTTTCATTTTCTCAACGCCACACTTTCTGATATATTGTGCTTCAATTTTTCTTCAGATAAAGGCATGCCAACACATTGTTGTTTTTTCCTACATTGCTCACACTCCAATCAGTAGAATAGACATTTCCATGCCTGAATAAGCACTCTGCTTGCTGCTGTGTGTGGGCATTTGCATGTGTGTGTATACATATGAGAGAGATTCCTTCCATCCCTCCAGTAGTCCTTTAAGAACATGTTCCCACCTGTGTGAGTGTATCACCATTATATCCTCTCTATCCCCCATGTCTCAGAACAGATTATGAGCATTGAAGCTGACTGAAATTACTTTGAATTCTCCAAAGCCCCTAACCCCTGGGAACATACCTGTTCTTGCAAGCCTCAAATGTACAGGTGCCTCATTTCAAAAGACTACAGCCCTCCTCTCTTTTTCTCCCTCTCCCCTTTTCCTCTCTCATTTTCTCCCTCCACCCTTACGGCTGCAACTTTACCCCTCCATTGAACTAGTGGCCTATTGAAATACCTCCTCTGGTCTAGTCTGCACTTCAAAGTCGACTTTCACCCTGCAGCCAAATCCAAGGAGGCGGCCCGGTCAGGAATGAGTCCATCCCTCTGAATAATTAGGACTTCAAAGTCTGTAATATTTAGTTATGACCTGTTTGAAAACTGGAGAACCCCTTTAAAAAAATATGTGATTGATGCTGTCGTTTGTCCACAAGCTGACTGTTACTGTCTGACCAAAACTACTCACAACTTTAGTTAGATTAAGTTATCCTTTGAATTGTAAACACTTAACCTCTTTAAGCACACACGTAGTACAGTAATGGTAGTAATAGCAACTCAGTAGTTTACTTAATATTAAGCAGTTAATTGAAATTTAGGACAGTCTGAATGTTTGTTTCTGCATTTATTGTTACATTATGGCATAGTAGCCCTTACTTTTTCACATTATGAGGGCACTGTATAGTGGATAAAGTTTTTTAGGGTACATCTTCTCAACTTCAGCAGCAACTCTTTGTTTAGACACGGTCAAAACAACCTGCTGTCTTTCAAACTGAGCATCAGAAGGTGGAAGGCAGGTGATCTGTGTTCCCTTGAGTGAGGTATGGGCTGAGATTTGGGCCAATTTCCTGATTCTACCATACCGATGTGCATTAAAATTTCTGAGCAAACTGGTTAAATCTATGAATAATTGAGCCAGTTCTGGAAGCAAAGGTGGGTCCAACCTGGTATTAGCAAGGTGGACCTAATAAAGTGACCAGTGAATGTATAGTCTTGTAATTGGATAAATTGGTAGTGGATGAGTTTAATTTCAATTTAATTTCAATTTTATTTATATAGCGCCAAATCACAACAACAGTTACTTCAAAGCGACTCAAGTTTTTCTCACTATTTTGTAAATAGGAAATAATTTCAGGCATAGTCTCTAATTTGTGTTCGTTGTGTTATTTAAAATAGTAACATAGACAAACTTCAGACAGGAGTACCCAGAGATTGCACTCAAAACCTCACTAGTAACCATGTAAAGCATCTTAAGGCCTGAGAAGAAATCGACCCCAGTGAGTACATAATATTTGTTGTAATCTAAGAGACTATTTTCAACAAAATACAGTCCTTTCTTGTCCTTTTTTGTTAGCTGTTCCGGCACCTACACTACCTCTGGAAAGACACACAAAAGCCTCTGCCTCGTGAAATAAATTGGTGTAAATCTCCAGTGAATCCTCAGTGTCTCCGTGGCATTTTGAGAATTAGGCTGCCCATGTATCACCAAAGACAGAGATTAGCCTACAGAAGGCGAGCCACCTTTCCACATAGCTCTTATTACCTTTTATCCTCTGGTTTCACAATAAAAGTCAGACTGTAAGTCTACAAGAAAATGACCTTACGTGTTACTGGTTGTATGAAATCAGTATTTTCTTTATGGTGTCAGTTGCTCAACTTAAAATGTGTTTTAACACAGAATAATGTTTTTTGTGAAATGTAGTCCTTATTGGACTTAAAAAAAAAAAAAAGAAGATGAAGAAAAGCAGCATTTTCTTATGTTGGGGCTACTCAGACCTAATCCTCACTCAAAACACCAAGATGGCGGCTGGCGATTGTCTGTCTTTTATGTACAGTCTATGTTTAAATCGTATTAGTGAGGGGCCTGAGCATATGTGTCATGATCCCCAAAGAAGGACCTCTTGGCATTGTTGCATTATTTCCACATTGCCACTTTAACTTCATCATGAAACCTCATTTGTTTTGGCAAGCAGTCCATAAATAATGTTTTCAGGACTCAAAGGAGTCTCCATCATCCCACCCTCGGTGCTGGTATTTTTCCCCAACTGTCCCCTCAACTTATAATTCGTTGCAGATCATTTCATGAGAGTTTCCCACTGTGGTTTGTTCAGTGACATCATTGCAAACATGCAGCATACTGCGAGCCTGTTGGAGTCAGTAGTCATCCTCGTACTGGGGAAATCATAATCTGGGGGGCAGTGGGGCCCCCTAATTGCTTTGTGTAATAATACGCTGCAGCGATGCACTCTTCTGGGATCCATGAATGTAAATGCTCCCCCTCCTCATCATCTCCTTTCTTCATTAAAACATAACGTCAGCACTGTACCAACAAAGGGACAATTCACAGAGGCTGGAAGCCTGGTGCATGTGCACAAATGTTCCCTTTGGGTATTATTAGTAACCCGTGCTCTTGTGTATTTCATATTTATTTATTTATCCAGCCAAGTCAATTAAAGCCAAATTCTTATCAACAATGGCATGCTTGCAGGGGGGGAGTGGATGGGAAAACTAAGCTGTACAAAATAAACAACAGTTGTTCTTTTGCATCGGTGTTGATATAAAAAAATACAGTCTTCATGAATTACATTATGTGTATGACACTGACATTTATCCCAAAAAATGCACATCTGCGTTGTGTAAAATTGGGCAGCATCAAAAGAATGCAAAATAAATGGAGAAAATCAATCATTATTTATTTATATTTATGATCAACAGAGTAAATATTTAGTCTGACAATGCTGCAAGCATTTCCAAAACCCCCAAATGAGGTGGACTTACAGTTCAAAAATCACCAGCCCTCCCCCCCAAAGCATCAAATCCTTAAAATGTTAATTACAGTCAAAACACTTTCTTCAGCTTCAGTTTTGTTTACACCACAGAGTCAGAAGAGGAGAAGATAAAGAGTGTTTGAAAAGACAAGAGAGGAAAGTGCTGTGTGGCTTTGTAATTTCACATGAAACATCTTAAATCAGCCGAAGGATCCCACAGAAATCCCCCAACTGAATAGCTCACAGAGAGAGATGGGACAGTAATGCACAGAGCTGAGCCAGCCATCACTACTCAGAGCCGTTCTCATCCTCAGCACTCACTCAGCCTAAACAAGCAGACAGCTGATTCTTCTCAGGGTGGCCCGAGTTTAGACACTGGTGCAGATAGACCGGAGCGTCAGGAGAGGATCCGCAGCTGCTGCCGAATCTACGAAATGTGACAATTTTTCCGCATACCGCTGAAGCAATAATCAATTTAACAAATTCAGACTATCGACCATATATCCTTTAAATATTCTGGAAGATAAAATCTAAATGACAGGAAACTAAAAATGGAGTTTAAGCATTAAAAAGTTGCTGTGGATTGAAATCTTACAGCATCCAGCAGAGGGCAGACTTGCAATAAAAGAGGAATAAGCCCTTTAGTGAGTAATTGGATCACTGTAACTCTTCTCCTAATGCATTTTGTGGTCCTTTAGTAAGCTGATAAGGTAAATCTAATTTAATTTTGATCATTATGCCTGCAGGCAGTGCTTTCAAATTCCCATCAGTTATGTATTTATTCGGTCAAATGTGCCCGAGTTTCATTTCTGTTTAAGAGTGAGAGAAAAAGGAGAGTGTCACAAGGCAAATACGGCACATGTGGTGTGGATCAGGATTCATAAAACTGAGGGGTGTCCAATCTGATCTGTAAATTATTGTCATGCTGAAGGCGCTGAAGAACTTCTTAAGTCTTGGCTTTGAATTGCCACCCCCACACCCTCCTCTCCCCTCCTTTCTTTTTTTTTTTTTGAGTCCAAACACATGTTGACCATCACGCTTTCCTTTCTTTCTTCCACAGGCGACTGCATTCTTGACCTGAAAAGTCCTCACAGTTGGTTTTCATAATCACACTGCCACACAGCTGACAGCAAGATGAAACCTTGTTTTCTACGCTTTTTGGGATATTAATCACTGTGCAGAGCTCTTACATTTTCTGCAAGAGGCCAGTGTGGTGAAACTACTGCAGACTAGTCTCTCCAGAGCAGAATCAGTCTTTTTTCATTATTGTTCTTTAATATTTTGAGAGGAGAAAAAAAAATGGGCTAGCTTTCTGCTTCAAATATGAGGGAGCTTTACTAGACTATATTTTTTCTCGCAGCCTACATTAAAGACAGAACAATGCACGTACAGTACCATCATCACTTGCATGGTACCATGAGTGCTTTTCATGAATTGTTCAATTGCACAAAGATTCAAATTATGTTTTTTTTTTCCCTTCTAAGAATAAAAAGATTCTTATTCTCAGACACATAATGAAGCCTCACGGGCAGTGAAAGAAAAGGCAGCAGGCTGAAGATGTTCCCCAGGAGCTGGGCTGCAGGGAAATTTCACAATAGACCCTTTATTCCAGAGAGTGACTGAGTAATAATTCTTCTGCAGTAAATAACAGCAACAGTTTGTATAAAAGAGAAGTGCAGTGGACACATTTTAAAGATTAGGTTACAAAACCGACCTTTCTTAATAAATGCACAATGTATCATAAAGGCTGAATCACTACTGTAGCTTTTTTACAAAAGTCAAAATACAAAAACCATCACTTTTAAGACTGGTGCACAGTTAAATGAGTTCAAGTGAGCTGCAATGAGATGAGCTGTTCATGAAAGGTTTGGATAGATAGCTATATCAAGCTAGCTTCCATATAGGTACTTCATAAAATACTATGTATATTTTTATTCAAATTTCCTTATATTTGATTGATCTGAAGCTAAAAAGTGATGGCAGACTTACTTTGGGCGTCATACTGAGAAACTACTTCTTATTAACAAACACTGTTACCTGTAAGGTAAGCGCATTTGAACATAATTGGAAAATTAGCCCTGTTAAATCACGAAGCGTCCTGAAGAGGGTAGTGTTTGTTTTAAGGTGGCACGACGGCTGAAAACTGATTTAACCGAGGACTCCGAACTAAGAAAAACGCCACCGGGCAGCCACGGAATGCTAATGGGAATAAATATACGGACTGTAATTCGTATTTAACTCGAGTGACTCAAATAACTTTGAAATTTAACCTGAAACAACAACAAGTGCCTCTTTCAGTGCGCAGTGAAGTCAATGGTGCCTCCTTAACAGAGTGCTGGCACTTCGGAAAGGGGAGTGCAAAGGAGAGGGTCAGAACGAGTGGTGGGTGGGGATAGAGCCCTTTTGGGAGAGAGAAAGAAAAAACTAAAAAAAAAAAAAATCACGTGTTTAGAGATCAAAGGAGATCCGCTTTGTAGAGGAGGAGGAGGAGGGTGAGAAAAAAGAGGGAGAGAGAGGGAGGGAGCGAGAGAGCAAGGGAGAGAGGCAGCGTTTGCAGGCAATGTAATTGACAAGGCTCGCAGTGGTGAAATAAACACGCTTCAGCCAAGGCTCAGTTTTTTATTGCACAATTTTGACTCTTGACGCATCGCCCGCACAGACCTGATTTCGATTATTTTCACCCGATTAATTCATCCGTGTGAAATTATGTCCCGATCGGCGCAGATCCAGCCGGCAAGATGATGATTTTACCAAGGAGAGGCTCAGATCGTGTGCCCGACTCGGTGGTCTTGGTGATCTTGGTGGTCGCCGCTTCTCTTGGTACCGTCTTCGCCAAGGATACAGCCTTTGTGGAAGTGGTTCTGTTCGAGTCCAGTCCCAATGGAGATTATACTACTTACACGACTGGCTTGCAAGGACGGTTCTCCAAAGCAGGAGCCACTATCAGCGCGGAGGGGGAGATCGTTCAAGTACGTGCAAAGTGTCCTTTTTCTTACTGGGGGGGATGACAAGCGGCGGTCCCGAGCAACGCTACCGGGACCCGGGCTGTAATTTAACCAAGCTGCCCTCCTAGAAACTTTTTCCGCTGGGACTTAGGGGTGCTGACAAGAGTTGTACATGGTGTGTGTGTGTGTGCGGGCAGTGTGTGTGAGGATGGTAACGAAGCTTGCAAGCATATGCGGTCACAAGATGGCTCCTATCTTGTGGAATTCATTCACAGGGAAAACATGCTCTTGCAAGTTATTTTGTTGATGTCTGGAGCTCACTTGAACGCGCCTTACATTCAGTCGCTCTCACTCTGAAACACACGCATTTCGGAGCAGTTTTCTTAAATAGCTACAACCCTACCACCGCCTCCACAAAGTTTGCAAACTCGTAGCGAGCAGGCGTTACGCATTTCGCAAGGGCCACTATTAAAACACTACGAAGCCACTATTTGTGCGTATTTAGCACTTTGTCCGTGTCAGAGCTGAGCCGCGTTTTTATTTTAGCTTTAAAACCACCCAAAGCAAGTTTTAATAGTGGAATAGGTCTGCTTTTATTGACCGGACCAACGTGTAAAATAACCCCACGTCCCGCCGTGGTGCAGCCGTCACCACTACATTTGTAGTGGCACGTTTTTGGATAAGGCTCACTTGTAACTATTTCAAGGCTCCGGAAACACAAATAAATAAGAATAGAGTGCGTAGTAGTCGTGGAAGAAGCATCCCGGTTCCATCTTTAATTTCCTGGCCTCAGACATGACAAGTGCACTTGGCTGGAGCTGGCTATGCTTGGACCAACTCTGTGTGGGAGTTGCTAAAATATGAAGCTTCTCTTAAGTGCCAGAAGGATGTATTTGATGTTTTATTATTCTTGCCTAATGTGCTTGGACACTGTTTTTAAGAGTTTGGGTTCTGGTTATGTGCAAAAGCTTTGATGTTTAATGTTATATTTCCTAACCTCTAACATGTCCTGGATCAGGGGGTGCACAGCTCTTTGTGGGCGATTCAAAGCCCACAAAGCAGTTTTTGAATGGCCTGTGTCCTCTCTTTGAAGCTTGATGCAGTAACTGGGAGATGTTTGTAAAAGCCAGAGTGCAGCAAATGCCCCCATATGAAGGCAATGTGCATAAAGTTTGTCAGCAGTTGCATTGTGATCAGAGACATCATTTCAATATGGGTGTCAGTGAGCTCATCAGTAACCCGGAAGCCACAGCAATAATCATTCCTAACCATTTGTTTTTGCAGGGTATAGGACAGGTCGTGGTGGATCTGAGGCTTAATCAGGTTCAGCCTCAGTTGTGTTGTTGCATTGCCGTCATGCTCTCCAGTCAGCCAGACAGCTAGTAGCACCCTGCAGCCATCCCTCACTTCTCTGCAACAGTGTAGTCAGCTACTCTGCAGCATCTTTTGAGTGCACATTTTTGCTTCCCCCCCCTAAAAAAAACATAGGCTCTTATTTTGAAATAAACACGATATGTGGAGATCAAAGGCAGGGATACTCAGCACACAAATGGGCCCTGTTTATACACAGTGATGGCCATTTGGCGCCACTCGGTAACCACACAGAATTGTCGGACCTCAGCTTTACATTGAAAACCACATCTATTTAGGTTTGCTTTCTTTGCTAACATGGCCTCTGACCACTTAGAGACAGCTTATATTTTGTCAGGCTATAATGAGGGGCAGTTTGTCCGGCCCGAGCACGTCTTGAATTTCCTATTTTACCAAAGATTTATGTAAGTTGAAACTGACAATGAATGACAATCATACATCGTGAGGAGTATAATTTAAAACTAGTATCCAATTTCCTACTTTTGAATTCTATACTTGTAAGATAACATTGCAGGAATGTGTTGGGAAATTTCTGTGGTGTTGTTTTACACTGGAATTGGGTTAAACTCAAATATTTAGGTTCTTGTCTCTGGTGATGTCGGCAGCCGTTGCACTTGTCCACTTTCAAGGCTTTCGAGTTCAGCGAATAAGAAGCTCGCTTAAGTCTTCCTGAGGTTTGTGGAGCCCTCTGGTCCTCTGTTTGATCAGAACCCTGAGGGGTTTGCGCTACCTTAATTGTGTGTGTATAATAGCGGTCAGACCTCAGCAGGTATGGGTTCAGATTCCGGGGAAAAGTGGGGGGGCCTTGGCAACACTCTTGAGCAAAGACCCAACCGCGATCACCACTCGTACGCTCCGGACTCTCGTTTTGCTAATTCCCTAAAGCTAACACCCCCGCTGATCTGACTGAAGAGTGCAGAAAACAGTGGCACACGCTCCTGGGGCCAAAAATAATAAATTAAGTTAATTTGCTTCTTGCGCTCTTCTAAAAGGGGGGAAGCATGATGACGCATATCTGGCCACAGTGCCAAACCCCAGGCTTCCCAAGGCAGCTCCCTAATTGCTACAGTTCAGCTCCATAATAGCAAAGTAATCAATGTCTCCTTAAATCTGTGTGTGTGTGTGTGTGTGTGTGTGTGTGTGTGTGTGTGTCAACAGGCGTGACAACTTTAAGAGTGTATTTACAGCATCAACTCAACTTGGGTTCTAGGCAACCAGAGCACAGGTAGTTAATGGTTTTCACCTATTGTCCCAGATGAAAATACTTGCCTTATAGGCTACTATAATGAAGGAAAATGAGCAATTAATTAAATGGGGGAAAGCCCAATTTGGATCACCTGCGATTGAACTACTGAATATTCGATTTCTTGTTTTGCAGTCTTGCTGTACTTTTCCACGGGTTAGCGGCAGCTCAGACTTCGGTTAAACCTTTAATGCAGGGCATTGACGGCACAACCAAATCATTCCCTGGTTGATTCAAGTAGGTGCGTTTCTCACACTGGCAGCAGATCCTGCTTCTGCATTTACCGATAGTTTGATTTCAGAAGCCTAAACACTCAGTTAGGCTTCTCATCGCTGTGCTGTTTTCATTCTGATCGCTGTTGACAGCACTCGCACGGCATTTCTGATTAGAATGGATTTAATACGAAGGGAAACGCCATCTGCTGCTCATCACTCTTTATTGTCTCTCAAACGCCAAATCATCTTTCCTGTAGCGAGATGAGCTTCGATGCACTGCATGAGTTCACATCTGCCTCTGATTTCCAGCGGGCCCGTGCTGTCAGCATGTGAGTGAAGAGCTGAGGCAGGGACGTGGCAGGGGCATGCAGGGGACCAGATGGAACTCATAGTGTCATCGGCCAGAACCAGAGGGAATAACGTGGCTCTTGCCTGCTTTCTCTCAGAGGGGACACAGAGCATCCCCTGAATCCCACGTCCAGAAGCACCCAGAACCCCATTTGCCTTTGGGCTTCATCTCCATGCATATGAACACTGCGACTTCTTTCAAGGTGGCAGTTTTGGGGGGGGGGGTTTGTTTTTTGTCTTGTGCAGGGGTAAAGTGGTGGTTTCAACGAAGACAACGATGAGCTTAAATACTGGAGCTCCTACCTTGGAGCTGGCAGGAGTTGTGTCGCGCTGCATTTAGACTATAATGAGAGCTTTAGTGGTTTAAGGAATCCAGCGCGCTTTCTCGCCACAGCCTGGAAACCCCAAGAGGCCATAATGGGCCGGTCCCAGACGGTAGGTGCCAGGGACCGGGCCACTCCCAGCGCCAAAGCAACAGTAGCAGTACACAAATGCTGGTTTAAAAGGTTAAAAGTGCTGCTCCCTACTTTTTTCCATTTATTGGCTTGGCGGTCGCAGCTGTATTTTAAGTGCTATCGTCTCTTAACCGCCACCCTGTTTCACTTTCATGTCCCAGCCAAAGTAATTTGAGGCTGCGTTTCTCCCCTTTTTGGAATAGAACAGACTAAACTGTTTTTCTCTTTCTCTTGCTTAACACCCCCCTCTTATATGCACAAACTCATCCCACACCTTTGCGCTGGTCTTTTTGATGCATCCGCTGACTTCGAGTTGAAGCTCAGGTGAACTGGGCTGATATTGAATTGCGCTGCCCCTGGATCTTAGTTTCAGACCGTTCCCCACCTCTGTGTCCCACTTATCCTTGCTCCAGTGGCAGCCTGATGATTAGGATACAGAAAGTCAGTTCATTCTTGAAATAAATCTCAGGGTTGCATTTACTTCCCTAAAGTCAAAACATAACTAAAAATTCCTTTATCGTCTAATGTCTTTAAATTTGGCTGAAAAACAGCTCAAATGATAGATTACCATGTCCCCCCCCCACCCCAGTTATATTAAACAAGTTGCACTTCTGAGGACACCAACCTGCTAACATCTGACATTTTTACTTCCCAATTGCTTGATATAGCAAAACATTTCTGTCAGATCCAATAATAGTAATTTCAAAGAAGTGTGTGCCAAATGGTAATGATTACTTTTAGTCAATATTGAGATGTCTGTCAATCTTGAAATGCCTGACTTCCTGTTTTGATCACGTAGTACTTGTCCAAACTTCTTTCAACTCAGAAATGCTGCTTCTCCAACCCTCAACTGTTGTTTTTCTCACCTGCCGCTGGCTCTGTTGCTCTGTCTTATCTTCCTGCGCTTGCCTCTCCGAGCCTCACATTTCCACCGAATGCACAGCTCCACCTGGAACAAGTGCATGTTGGTACTGGTGGCCCCAGTAGCTATGTTAGTTTCCACTGGGCTGAATGGCTGAGCTTATCTTTGATGTTCAACTCCAAGAGAGATAAGCAGTCAGCGTGATGCTTGCGGCTGCCTCCTCTCCAGCATCCATCCTCTTCCAGAGTAACTTTGTTCACCCGAGTCAGTCCTCTCCTGACATGAGCTCAGACATGCAATCAATAGATTGCATGTCTGAGCTCACTTGTATGAAATTCTTGCATATGTCCTCTGTATTGCAGTTGAGTGATGAGGAAATATTTATTCATATTTCCCCCAAGGTTATGATTTTTCTTTGATGCTGCCTGTCTTAAGTGAGGGTTTTTCAACCCCACATTTGTGACAAGTTAAAGATGAAGAGAAGTCCTGAGTAGAGTTTTCACTTTCTGAATAACCCCTGGCGTGTTAGCCTGGTCTTTGATGAAATGGTGCTGAAAGGCCCAGTTCATCCTCTCTGCCCACATTTTTATCTACTGACACAGAGGGTCTCCAAAACAAAGGCTAAAGGGTCGAGGGTTATGAAATGACAATGCTCACAGTAGCTCATCCAGGCAGAGGCATGCTTTGTTGTCGGCAAGGAATGTGCTGACTAACTGAGGAAGGCCACAATGCCACTCGCCCCTTTTGTTGTACTTTTTTTTTTTTTTTTTTTTGCCAGTGAAGGTAGCTGTGCAAAGAGTTTCACTCTTAGCCCTGCACTCCGTCTTCTTTTCATCCTTCCTAAGTATATTTACTGTCATTGTTCCCTCACTCGTCTTGTTTGTCTTTCATGAAAGGAGAAGTCTTATCTCAGATCTTTCCGACTCATCCAAGTTCAAGAACACCGGGTTCAAAGTTCTTTCTTTTGTGTACATCATTATATAATGACGAGCCTCATGTGTAAGAACAAAAACACTTGCACACAATGGTGCTATTAATATGTGAAGATCCTGCCCTTTTGTGATCCATAGTTCTGTCAGGACCTCTATAGTCTAAAGGAGATTGTTATTTCAATTTGCAGACATTTATATTTACCAACATGACTCCATTTATGGGAGGACAGAGCATACAGGGAACGCATAGGGTGGCGGAGCAGATGTCAAAGGCGACAGATATGAACCTGCTTAAGGCATTAAAAGGAGGTGCTGGGGTGCATGTGGGTTGCAATGTAGCTTGCAGATGCAAAGCAAAACAAACAGACAGAATGAAGCAAATAAATGCACCTTATGTGACATTTACCCACCAGGTGTATAGAAGGATATCAGCTGACTGTTCAGCTTATACAAGCTGACACTGAGATCAGCTGCTCTGACAGAGTTGCAGTTAAGCTCGACTTTGTGGCCTAGCTGAACTAACTCTGCTCGATTTTAATTTCTGTATGGTTCAGTGAAGCAGAAACATGTTTTGCGTGTCAGATCAACCTCGGTTTTTGCACCATATTAATGTTGTGAATGCTCCCCCTGACAGCCTGTATATGAGAAATTCCCCCCAAAGGTAATGTACAGGGGTGCCATATGGGGATAAATCCATTTCAGGTGGAAGCTCTGACCTCATTATGTTCATCTATACCCTCCCATCGTAGACCACTGTGAGGCTCCTTTTGTGTCTGCAGGTAGTTGTTCCAGTAATGAGGACGATGCAGGCTGTAACACAATGAGGTCAGAGGTATGATGGATTGGTCTCGCTTGGTCAGATGTGAACAAGCTGGGTTATCTGTGTAAATTTTTTTTCTGGCACAGCACTGCATGTCTCTTGGCTCTGCAATGAATATATCACTGCATTTTCCCACCTCCTCCTTTTCCTGTTGCTAAACATGCGCCTTGGATTCTGAAGTGAAAAATTGACTCTATTTTTATATTGTCCCTGTTTCATGGGGATTCTGAAGGTATTGGGGACACAGGGTTTTCTGCTATATGTTGCCTGTAATGTTTGCTGAAGGACTATCCCCAGGAAAACTCATTTTCATTTAAGATGAATCACTTTTTCTGTAGTTGTAAGAGTAAATTCTTTGCCAACGTAAAACAGATTTATCTCCTGAAATCCCAAAGGGTCAGGTGAATTTTTTCCATTTTATGAATCTGCAAATGTAGAATCTTCACTGACAAACTATGCCAATAAAAGCTCCTTGGTACAGCCTAGGGCCTCTGCTTCTTCTCTTCGATCCCTGCCGGCAGCTCAGGCCACGCAGCAGCTCTGTCCAGCCCTTGGACCCTGAACAGGGCTGATCAGGGAGGGGCCTGCGGGGCTGGGTGAATAGCTGCCGGGAGTCATGCTGCGGGTGTAAACCACATGAATGTGCCGCCTGAGCAGATAGGATCAGGCGAGGCAGGGAGGCCTGGGAGGCCACGATGCTCGGCGCAGCACCGCGTGCTAACATCAAAGGCAGTGCGGAGGTGGGGGTGGAGGGGAGGCGGAGAGAGGAAGAGAGCGAGCGAGGGCTGGGCCAAACTCTTCAAAGGCCTCTCTGACTAATGCCGGGCCTGATATGTGTCGCCACAAAACCGAGTGATGATGCAATTGCAGGCCTCCGAGCTAAATCCGCTCCCATACAAATAAAGATGGAGGTGTTCCCTTGCACAAGCACGGTGAGAAAAATACTTTGAGTGTTTGACTGAAGCCTGAGCACCTTGCAGGTGAAGGTGTTGGGTCACCCTCTGACACTGCTGCTGGATGAATCCCAGTGGGGGGAAAAAGGAACAGGAAATGGATTTAGTGTGATTTCAGTGGATGGGTACATGCACGGGGCGTTTCTAAAGTATACAACAGGTGAAACAGAGTTGACTTTGTTCTTTGTAAAGTTTATACAGGTCTTGTGTTTACATGTGTGAGATAGCGTGTACTTCTCTTCTAATGTGCATGACTACAGATCCCTTCAAAATGCCCCCATGATAATCAGGCTGATAACTCATTGACAGCTCTCATGACAGTTGCGGAGCACACACGCTGCTGGAGAGTATCTCCGTTGTTGACAGCGCACAACAGTAATTTGCTGTTGTTGATTCAGTATGCCAGAGGTTATTTGCATGCCTCCGATTGAAGTTATCTTTTCCTCGTCCTTGTTTTGCGAGTGCATGTTCCCTTTGAAGTTAAATTAGTACTAAACAGCTGCACTTTGTTTCATTTGAAGTCCAGCCTTTTAATTCCTCCATCCTGGGGTCGGTTTCACAAGTCAGGACTGCAGCACAAAGCCTTTGTTGCTGGTTAGAAAAAAAGAGGCTTCAGCATTTTCGGCAATGAAGGCTGTAATGCTGCAGCTCAAGGCTATTGCAGCAAATTGCTAATATACTTACATGGAGGGTGGAAAAAACTGAATTTGTATCAAAGCTTTCCTTTATTGCTACAAATGGCAGTTCATTTCTGATTTTTTTTTTTTTTCCTCCCAGAAACTGATTTTTAAAATATTCTCTAACCCAAAGACATATGGTGTTCTGCTTTTCATTCTAACCTGTTGTTTTACTGGTGTTCCAGCAGTTAAAATGCTCAGTTACACTGGAAATGTTCCTTATGTGGTCAGCACATCATCAGTGAAAGCCTCATTAGCAAAATAGCCAGCAGTTTCACATAATTGTATCCACACTGAGACTTTTGTGCTGCTGGGAGAGCGAGGGGCAGAAAGCGTGGCGAACCACTGTGAGTTATAGATTGCGTTGGCCCTGTTTCAGTGTCAGTTTGCAGGTGCCATTGCCTCTAAAGTGCTGCTGTTAGGTGGATACTGCAATTGAACCTCACGCTGGGGAAGAAGTGCTGTCTAAGTCTTTCAGCCATTATTGGAAGGCTTACATGGTATATCCAATACTACATGTTAGATATTCTGTCCAAGCCAATATTATACAAAATGTTATGGGAACTCTGTAGAGGAAAGCTGTATTTTTTATAATGCAGTACTATCAGTCATGATTTTCTTCACTAATATCAGTGTAGATATTTTAAAATGAGTTTTTATTTCAACAACATTGCACTAGAGGTATATTTTGATGAACGAGACGCCTGATCTGTAATTAAATACATTAAAACATCGTCATGATCAGTTTGGCTAATAGATGCGACTTTTTATGCCATGCAAATTTTTTCTGCATTACTCCAGACCCCACCCTTCCCCACCACCTGTACCCCCCAGGCTCAGCATGAGCCTGAGGTTTATGAAAAGGTTAGGATAATTACTCCTGGCCAGCTGTGTCCATATCTTTCTCCTTGCAATCCATCTGTTCACCTTTCATTGTTCTTGCATATTACTGTCAGGAAAAATGTCAAGACTTTCTCCCTTTTTTTTTTTTTTTTTTTTTTAAAGCATATGCCACAGCTTACAGCTCGCTAAATAAGCAAAATAAAATGGAGGACATCATTATTGTTGTCAGTATGCTTTCTCTATTTCACAACTTCTCTTGTATTTATCTAGATTCATCCTTGTGTCACGCATCATTGTAAAAGCTGCTCTTCCCATTTTTAGCAATTTCATAAAAGGCCAAGGAGATATGCTTTGTTTCCCCCTTCTCCCCTGACACTGTATGGGCACTTTGTTCAAACACACTTGGCTCACTAATGACAGCATGTCCTCGGACATGTCAAGGAAATCTAGATTCTCAGAATTCTGTTTTAAGAGAAAGGAGAGCTGGAGTGGGAGAGGATGGGAATGACAGAAAAAGACAGGCCAATACAGCCCTTTGCTATTCTGTCTGCATCCCACAGGCATGTGACATAGTCAAATTGTCACCCCCAGGGTGACATGCATCCCACAGGCATTTCGAAGTAAACACATCTCAGGGAATGTGGCCTCGCCATATTGGAAGCATCTTTTTAGCTCTCATATAATGAATGCAGGAGGATCTGAAGGTTGTATTATTTATGCATAAGAAAAAGCTCTGATACTTTTATGATCTAAAAGTAATGATGCTTGTGATCTGAGCATCATTGCAGGAGTAGTTTGACACATTGGGAATGGATGAGAGGATCAACAAAACATCACTGTCATTTTTATACTGTCACTTTATACAAAAAAAACCCAAACAAGGCAAATGACACCAAATTTGTTTTTAATGCACTTTTTTTTAGGTGCTGGGAACTTTATGCAATAATTTCAGTTTTTTCACAGAAGTTGTAAACTAAATAAAACTTTCAGATGTTCCCATTGTCTTTATTATGAAGCATGCCCTGTAGCCTAATAAAAGATACATAAATGTGAAAATTATTATGGAAATGTTGCAGTCTGATGGCTGGAGTAAGATTAGGTGAGACCCATTTGGCATTATTTTTGTTTTAAACCTAACTAAGTTGGCAAGCTGAGGGCTCTTATTAAAGCAATCATCTAAAGGCTATTCTATAACATGCTAATGAATGGTCATAGTGCACAGTCAGTAATGTGTTGGCGGGAAAAAAAACAGCAACATGAGGCCAGACTGGGTTTATTAGCTCAGACTTCCACACCAGAGCTCACAGCGTATAATGTTGCCAAGACAAGGCCAGGAGTCCAAGATACTACATTGGGTGGATGTTGTATGACCAGCAATCTCAACATAAACAAAAATATAGGAGCTGCTACCTTATGGTGCTTTTGAGGGGTAGCGAGTGGGTACATGTATGCTTCAGTAATAACCCTTTTTGTGATATTAGATGTGCAGTTATGTTGTCTCGACTCGCTGTCGAGCACTCAGGGCTTTTGTGCTTGCAAGAGCCACACTTGTCTGTCCTAATCTTAATTAGCTTCAAACCAAAGCATCCGGTCTCAAAGGCGGTGAGGGTTGTTAAATTCAGAAAATATGAATCCATTAACATTAATCAGAATCCATCTGCAAAACTTAAAATGCTGTGCTTCCTGACAGCTGAGTCAGTCACTTTGTCAGTTGGGCTTCCAGTAAAAATCTGGATGGGAATTTCTCAGAAAGGCTTTTATGTGAATTCTCCATAATGGCTTTACACCCCACTGAGGTTTTTCAGTAGTGTTGCCACCAAATGATAACGGGTGATAACAAATTAAGGTGCCTGTTACGACATTTCCTAAATTTTATGTTTTGATTTAACACGAGTTTATCCTTGTGCCTGTTTTTGAGCCGTTTCCTGTTGGCAACCGCACATTATCCATTTCGGTCAGCTTTCCTGCAGCACTGCCTCAAGCTAAGCTCATGGACGGAGGATTTGGGAAGGTACTGATGCATACATTTGTCATAATTACTGTTTTGCAAAAGCTGGAGTTTGAATCGCCCAGGCAACGGGAAAGCTTCAGAATTCAAATTAGAGTGTGGGATTGAGCTTTAAGTTGTGGAGAAGGGCTTTTTTTCAGCTTTTTGGTTACTGCATCCAGGAAGTCTCCATCATTTTTGCAGTCTGCCCCCCCGCTGATTGGTCTTGGTTGCTTATGTATTAAAAGCTTGAGTTGGCATGGCACTTCTATCCTTGTGAGTTGAGGCAGCATGGAAGAAAGGTGAGGATAACGCAACAGTCCTCTTCACGGGCATGAAAGCATCTTAAGCCAGTTACACATATAATTGTGTCATAAAAAAATAAACAGCTGTGAATGCAAGTGCGTTTCTTTTGCTCGTTCCTTCTCTTGGTTCTTTCTCAGTGTCTTTTCGCTCCGTCTTGTGTCTCTGTTCCGCATGGGAGGGGAAGGAGGAGGGTGTATAAAAGTGGGACCACACATGCTGTGTCAATGTTTGCTGGAATAATTAGAGACAATGTGGGCCAATAACGGGAGGAGTGCAGTAACCTGAACTCACTTTGTTCTGCCCCAACAGCAACACAAAAGCCTTTCACAGATGCGCAGATCCGCAGGCTGAGAGCAAGAGCAACTGCACTTTTAGCCGGCGCGCTGCAGAGCTCTGAGGATCAGCAGGAAAATGGATTGGTTTCTATGGAACTGCTCTCATTTCACTATTTGTGCCAGCTCAAAGTGATGCTGATGTCACTCTAAAGGCCTTTTAAGCACTGCCTGAACGTCCCTGCCACCAGGCCCAGAAAAACAACCCTACCCCTTGTCACCCTCCCCAGTCTTCCAACACATGTCCCTGGCTTAGAGGACCCTCTTTAACTAGAGGATATCCGGCCGCTCGGTATGCAAAGAGCCTGTGGATTCCTGACGCGAGTGCTAGAGCTGGACTCAGAGGTGACTTTCAGCGTAGCCAGACAACTGTTGGATTAACACTTTGCGTTGAATCTGAGCCAATAGGAGGCAGCCTGGCCAGGGGTAGGAGGTACTGGGTTAAATGCAGGCTAATAGACTGCTTTGTAGCATATATGATGGATTAGATTTTAAGCATACCAGAGCTGCTTGTGTCCTGCATAATTTAACACAAAGTAAAATAGAAAGTTTTTTTTTTCTCAGCATATAATTAAAATGAGACAAATGAACATTTGTGTTGTACTTAAGGACACAAAGTGTTTTTAGTGCGGACGGGAATCAGATTTTGTGCCGAAAGAACCGAGCTAATGATCGTGAAGCGTTGCCTGTGCTGTGGATGTTTCTGACTGTAACAGAGTGACCCGCTGCTGTGCTCACACCCCGGAGATGGACCAACTGGTTTGTCCCCTCTGGTGTCCATCTTGAAAGGGGACACCGCTATGGGATGCATACATCCCCTGGAGGTTACTGGTGTCATTGTGGCACCTGTCTCCTCCACTCTTTGCCTGTGTCAACAGCTCAGATTTATTTACATTCACAGTTTTCCCTTTTCCAGATCTGGAATCAGCAGAAGATCCGTTTGTGAGATCTGGAGGTTTGTCAGTTGATGGAGTTTATGAATGTATTTATTTTATAGCTAAACCACTCCCCCCGAACACTGCACCCTTTCTCTCTTGTTTGCGAAATACAACAACAACGTTGTACACAGCGATCTTCTTGTGTGGATGCAGTACTATGTATTTATGCTACTTCTAGTGTTTCGATATTTATAGGTACTTGTCTGTGAGCTTGATTGCAGTTCAATTTTTGTTTTTGTTTTTTTCCACAAACCACATGCATCCTGAATCTCAGAAGCAGTGGGTTTGGTTCAAAAATACACCTTAAAGACTTAATGCAGTTTCCCTGCAGGACTAACGTGTGTTTTTAAGTCTTGCAACTATTCATATTTAGTATTTTTCAGTTTTGTGTGACAGAGTGTAATCTTATCTCTGCTTTTAGCTGCGGGATACACAACAGCTTTCATTTTATTCTCTTCCACCCGGTGTTCTCCTCTAATCAGTCTCAGATTCTCACTTTGCCTCCTTGTCATTCTCTTCTCTTACTCCTTCAAGGCTTGTTTTCCTCCTTTTTTCCACCCCCTCCTTCTTCTATCTCTCTCCTTGTCTTTCCATTCCACTGGGCTGATGTTCTTTTCTGTGCTCCTGGCTCGCAATGTGTTCCTCATCACAGCTTGCGTTTCCTCTTATCTGGCGTTCTTTTATCAGTGGCCGCCACACATGCCCGAGAAAAAGGGGAGGGGGAGGTTTGGGGGGCTGATGTTATCAGCAGGTGGAGATTTCACCACAAGAGTTCGGGGGCCCAGTGTGGCCAGAGGAGGGCCATGCCGGAAAGGCTCTGACATGGGAGCCAGCAATGTAAATTCTTTACAGTGCAGCCTCACTGTCATCTAAACACCTGCCTTTTTAGTTACACAAGTAAGCTTTCTGCATGACACTTGGAGAGAGTGTAAGCATTTGGCAAATGGGACGTCGACAAGGTTGAAGCTGTTTTGCCTTTTGTTCTTTCACCTGCTCAGCCAACAAAGAGCACAAGTGTAAATAGTCTTTTGCAAAAACAAAACTGCTGCAGCGATTGTAAAAGTGTCATTTCACATGTGGCCAATGAGAGAATATACCTTAAAACAGGTGCAAAGTATATTTAAAACCTTACATTAAGTTCTAATTGGCATCCGGTTTCAATGCAAAGTAGCGGCGTATGTCAGGTCTGTGCATCACAAAGAAGATAAATCCTTGACATGGAGGGAAAGGAGAGCAGGGATGGTAGGGATAGACCGGCGGGTAAACCAAAGCACAGGCTCACAAAAGCCTAAAATGATATCGCTGGTGGATATCTGGATGCTTGGGATGCCTTGGATGGCTGCTGTACACTTTTGGCTTTGTCTTTGCGGGGATGAATAGAGGCCTCTGTGGTAGTGATGACAGGCTTCTCCAGGCTGGGCCCTGGTTGGCTGGCAGACTAGGTGCTGAAGGTCTGGAAGATTCAGCTCTCTCGTAGGGGCAGAAGCCCGACAAAGGATGCTGATCGTCCAGGTTCGCCTCACAAAAGACGCTCTGTTCTTGGCCTGCCCTTGTTATTGTGACATGCCTGTTACATTCATACACATGAGTTTAGCTGAGACCGACACACCCACAGCACCAAGTATAATAGCCACCTGTGTGGGGATATACTTAGTTATGTTGGTGTTGTTGATTTTTGCAAGGGGCTCCAGAGACTGACTTTTCTTGGTGCAAAAATAAGTCAGTTTGTATAGAAGTCTATGAGGAAATGATCCTGTGTATTGCCTGACTCAGTAGACACTTGACTAAGTAACCAAGTTTATGGTCTAAATAACTAGTTCCAGGTCTCATGTAATACAAAATGATGTTTTTGTTAATGAAGCTTCTTTTTGCATTAAAAAAGATCAAAAGCAGGGTATGCTTTTGTTTAAGACTTTGGCTTTGTGGTTTGCACATTCTCAAAACAAGCACAAGGTCCCTGGTCTAATCCCAGGGGGGATACATGAATCCCTTTGGGGTTACATCAGGAAGGGCATCCGGCATTAAAGCTCTGTCAAATCAAACATGCAGGGCTGCCCACTGCGGCAGCCCTTTGTGAACAAGGGAACAGCTGAAAGTAGCAGCTTCTTCTTTGTGATTGACAAGGCTCTACTATACAAGTGGACAATGTGATTTCTCCATCAGGTCCTACCACCTTACTGGTGACATCTGGTTTCAAAACAAGAAGATGGAGCAAAATGCCCAAGTCAGGAGGCTTAAAAAGGGGACATCATGTATCTCATGCAGTTCATGGAACAGATGTAAGATATTAATAAAAACTGAAAGCTGTGATTCCTTTGACTGTGGGCCATTGAGCTGGTTTAAAGCTGATATGAAGTTGGCAGATAAGCCCAAAAGAGTATTTTCACAAAGAAGGCGCTGCAATGGCCTTAAAAGAGGTTTCATCATTGTATCATCCACCTTTGCTTAGATGGCCAGTGAGGTAAACACACTGCTCACTGTACTGTGCATCTTATGTGTTTACATGCTAGCTGGGGGCACTAATAGCTGAGACTAGTTGCAGTCTTTTCATGTTTTTTATTTCAAATTATTAACAAAGAAAGGAGAAGCTGTTTGGGGCTTCCAGGCTTGATGCATAAAGAGTGAAAGTTCTCCCAGACCCTTCACATGCCCCTTCGGGTCTATGCCAAATGCCCCTCTTAGAGATTCGTGGAGCCTCTTTGATCCTTATTCTTTCCTCCCAGCTGGGAGGCCAGAGGATGCAAACAGCCCTTTTCCAAGTCACACATTCTTTCCTAAGGACCAAGAGGTCCTGACCCATAGCTGCAGTGGAATTTCATATACAGAAATAGGCCAAACTTGCCAGGCCATTTGAATGTCCAGCCATCCGCTTTTACCATTCATCACCCTTAGATCTTCTGAATTGGATAGTCAGCTTTAACACGTCAAAGAGCCTTAGTTTGCCCCTTTCCTCTACAGTGTTTTCATCGCATCAATTGTCTGTTTAAAATCTAGCTTCACCAATACCTCAATGTTCAGAACAAACACGAGTTCTGAACTAATTGCTGCTGCAGGATTTAGTTTTCAAAGTACTTCACATTGAAATGGGTCCAAGCCACCTAAGAGGTTTTCAAAAACTATAAGAGTTTTGCTTCCTGAGAAGACTCAAGATTGTTTGTTTTGACATCCTCTCTAAATGACTCTAACTTCAGACAGTTTTTCAAGCCTTTTTTGTCTCCAGGGACACTATTTGCCACAGCTCCTCTTTTTCCAGAAAAGGACTTGCAACCTGCAGTCCTCTTAGATGTGGAGCCAAATGCCCCGTAGGTCACAGTCAGCTAAGTGGTTCCTTGCATCTAATAAAAAACAAATCAAATAACATGGCTCCCTAGGGGTTTATAGCGCTACAGTCTCTGGACTCCAGGGCAGATAAACCTCTTCAAACGTCCCCATGCAAATATTTGAATGTGGGAGGAACTTTTTGGCTGCGATTGTAAAATTTACTGTCAGGTTCATGAGCCTTTAGATTTATAGCTATTTCATAATATTACCTCTGTGCACTACACACAGTGGATTCTGACTATTAAAGCCACAACATGGAAAAGAGCTGACCACTGGGCTGCTGAACAGTTCTCTGAACTGTGAAATGACCTTATCTTTAGATGCTGGCCATTAGCTTTTCAAAGAGCCAGACAGAAAATGCATTTGTGTAAAGTAGGTTTGATGTTTAACTCTTAAACGATGGTTATCCTCTGGGTCTTGCTTATTCCAGAGCTCTTGTTCCTCTTCTCCTGCAGTCTCCGTCAGCTTGTACCTCTGGCAGCGCAGCTAGGGAGAAGGAGAGGAACAATACGGCATTTGTGCACTGCTCTGCACTTGGCCTGCTGCTAAACAAATGTTCGGAGGAATTCTAATGGCTGGCCTTGCCCCTGGGCCCAAGCTGATCCCACAGTGACTTCATAAACACTCTCTGAAGTGATCAAAAGAACAAATCACCCTTTATAGGGAGATATATGGTAATGGAATTATTTCCACATCAATTAAAATATACTTTGGCTCTCTCTTGGCCTTGTGTAGACTATTTATTTTGACCCTGCTGCAAAAAGGGGAAGCGTTCTATTGCCCAGGGCGCATACATAAATTTTCGGGGAGGTGCAGTTTTTGCAGTAGTGTTTATGGCATCTTCTCAAGCTGCGGCTGCTTGTGGCGAAAATGATCAGTTGAAATGCAGAACTCCAATCATAAATAATTACTTTTCAATGACTGTTCTTAAATTTGGGTTATCTTTTACTTGCAGAAGCTTAAGTCCTGAAAGTTTAAATAAAATAAAAAAAACACATCCTCACCCATTGTGGAACATTTAAAATACATAGACCCCGTTCTCAAGTGTTGGTGTGGCTTAGCATTAAATGGTCAGGTGATGTGGCCATGAGGTGATGAGGAAATGTCACGCATACGGAAGAGCATGTTATGTTCCCGTTTTTGTGTTTTTTGTTTTTTATGGAAGAGAAGCTTACTATTAGAGGGTTTATTCAATCAAATCAACAAACCCAATGTATTTCTCTCCTTGGGAGTTTGTTCTATAATATTTAAACAGCTCTGATGATTTAAAGTTTTGCTCTTTTTAACCCCTCAGCTTTAGGATCAAGAAGGATCGTGAATATATTGGTAAATATGGGCCATGAGTCAGTCGGGCTAATAGTAAAGTTGAATGCAGTAAATATTACAAATATTGTGTTTAGTTTAATGGCTAACAGACTGTTTGATCAGACTGTGATTTATACAAATCCAGGTACTTTATTAAGTTGGAACAAATAATATTATCTGAACTTAAACTTACTCAGAAGACAAACAAATGTTTTCTCTAAATCCACCTCACCTGCTATCACCTACCACTGCATTTTTCACCTCCTCGCCCAGGCCTCAACTTGGCACATTTCTGCTTTTTATCTCCACCCGCTGATGGAGCCAGCCATTGAAGCAACCTCGACACCACCCCCACTCCTCCACAACCTTTCTGTGTCTCTTTACTGCGCGCCTGCACAATAGCCTCGCTCGGCAGAAGTCCAAGAACGTTGTTTGTCCGATCACCGCTGCGGCCCCACCCCCCTTTTATTGGTGCATGCGGAGGGACAGTGAGTGAGTGTGTAGGTCTGTGTGCGCAAACGGTTTTTCAAGCAGTCGGAGGGAGGTGTGGCTGGATCGTTATGGTAACTTATATTGACCGAGCGGAGGGGGACAAAAAGTGGAGCTCGGCGCATGTTTTAGACTTGCAAAGCAGGAGGCGTTTGCTGGAGCATCCCAGATTGACGACGCATAGATGGTGTCAGGTGACAGGCTTTTGGCGCACTTCCGAGGCTTTGATGGGAAATTAACTCTTGAATGTCTTTTTAAAACTGTTAGCAACAGAAAAGATGAGCAACTGTTTGATCAAAAGTCCAAGGTACTGAAAAAGGAACCAAGTCAACTACAACTCCCAGGCTGCACTATGAATAAGTAAACGTGCTTTGAAGAGTTATAATAAAACATTCAGCAGTTTAAATCAGGTCACATATGAACTGTATTTTGTCCCCAGCTTCTGCACTGAGGTGTTCTGAATTTTTGATACAGCTCATGCCCACGACACGCTTTCTCTTCCTAGCAACATTGCCTGAGGGTTATAGGTATAGCTGCTTTGAGAGCCGGATATCATACTGAATGAACAGAGATTGCCATACATACAACATTATCCTATTGCCTCATTACATTGTCCAGCAAAACTATGTATTTCTGTGCATTTTTCATTTATAAAATGCTGGGAAATAAAGAAAAAAACTGTTAAGGGTGAGTGATTGAGCTAATATATCGATATGCTAACCCCACTGCTGTTGTGTTTATGGTTTTGTTTATAATTCTTTATAATTCAACTCATTAACTGATTCACTTGTAAAATGAAGCTCTGGAATACCCTTCCTGTTTTGTGTGGCAGAGCTGGGCACCAACACTGATGAACATTCTCCACATGTATGACTAATGAATGTCATACATGTGCTAATAGCTAATAGCATTTGTTCTCCACACTTGGTTGCTCACTTAGAGGCTTTTCGGTGTTCTTCATCTGTTTGTTTGTTTGTTTGTTTGTTTGTTTGTTTGTTTGTTTGTTTGTTTGTTTGTTTGTTTGTTTGTTTTGTTTTTTTTTAGGTGGTTGGCTTTCCAGTTTTATCCATTTTACAATCAACATAATCGAGTGATTTGTATTCCTATTTCCTCACAAGCGACTTTGTGCATGGCTGTTTCTGGCAGCTGCAATCAGTTGAAAAATCTTTAAATATTGCCCAACCATGAAACTAGTAGCAATCTTTAAAGCTGATTCACTGGCCACAGGTTTTGGATGTGTTTAAAAGATTCTTCAGTCACACACCTCGCCCCGGTTTAATCCCAGGCTTTGATACCCTGAACCCAGCTGCTCTGCCAGGGGCAGGGCTGTTCCAGTCATTTTTGTCCATGCCACTGACCTCCAAGCGCACCTCTGCGGGGTCTGGCCCAAAGCCGGACGGTTGATGGCGGACATTGTTGAAGCATTGGGTTTCCCTCACCCGGGCAACCGGGCCCCTTTGAGCCCTTACCCCTTACTGTTTGCCCAGCCACTCTTTCCTCCTCAGCCCACTCTTCTTCTTTTCCCTCTCGCCGTGGAAGTGAAAGGAAGCTTGAGAGACAGCATGTTGTTTTGTGCTCACTGCTTGGATATGCTGCTGGTGGCCGGCTTCCTATGGCGCACCAAAGCTCCCATTCACTTTCTCTCCTTCTCTTTCTTTGACCTCCTCTCGGGAACGAACCACTGTTTGATCACATTAGGGGAGAAAGAGAGAGATCAGTGGTGCTTTTGACATTCCCACTAGCTTTTGACAGTCTATGTGCAGCTGATCAGTTTGCCCGGCACCAGCAAGTGGCCTCTTTTGAATTTTTCCTCTCTCTTTTATGTTTTTTAGGCCAGCCATTGTTAAGCCTTTTGATTAGAATGTGTGGGTAGAGCTTAGCAGGACTGGTGTTTCATTTCTTATTTCACACTTTTCTCTTGAGTCTTCTCTCCCTTTTGTTGGGAAGAGCTTGTGTTGACTGCTTTTCTCAAAATGTCAACTTCTGCGATCATATCTGTAGGAAAAACATGCACTTGTAAGTGAAAGAGAGCAACGGCATGCGGATGTGCCACTTTGATCACCACAAAGAGGCCATGAAAGCTGGGGAACGCTTAATATGTTGGCCACTGAGGAAGCAGAAATGCAAAAACTGCACAGTTGGTGAAAAACCACAGAAGTTTCTACAAAAGGTGAATCAGAATGTGGGCGTTGAGCAATTGCTCGCTGATATTCTACTGTTCTTTTCTTTATCACTTCTCAGAATCACTCTGATAGCACACACTCCTCTCTTTTGATCTGCAAGGTTTGAGCATATTTGAGAAAGCTCACGTGGCTTCGGGTATGACCACTTCACAATTATTGGGGGCTGTGCTTACTAAAAAGCAGAATCTGTAAAAGGCTTAAAGGAGGAGGCCTCTGGAATCTTGTTTTATTTATGCCAAAAATGCCTGGCCACAATTAACCAACCACGACCATTCTGAATGTCAATTTAGGTCATTTTCTACCCTCACAAAAGCCCTGGACTTGGAGCCCATAAAGGAGAAAAAAGCTGATGTAATGGGTTTAAGAAAATCTCCAAGGGGAGTCAAACCTCACCCACACAACCCCAACCAAACCCCCCTGCCCCGCCACCACCTCAGTCTAAAATCCACTCTTCTGAAGTGGTCACCACCTTCGGTCAACATCAAAATATGATACGCAGGAACAGCGGCTCTGAAACTTTCAATGGTAGAGTTAGTTTGTAGACGGAGGAGAAGCATTTATGAGGATTTTATTTTGCAAGCCCCCCCCCCAAAAAACAGAGGAAATGTTTATGATTGACTGATTTGGTGTTTGGGATGGGGGAAGGGGAGCAGGAGATGAAGGCAGAGGGAAGAGGGTGAAATAGAAAGGAGGGGGGAAAGGAGGGGGGGTAAAGAAAAGAAATCCCAGCCTTGGCACACACACTCATGCGCGCGCACACACACAAACTGCAGTGTAGAGCACAAAAGAAACCTGTAACGCCTCCAGATTCCTTCTAGTCGAGTATCAAAGACATGCTTTGGTTAAGAACGAGACTAGTGCGCAAGATAGCACCGAGTGAGCCAGTGAACCCAGCACTGGCTCGGTTGGGTGCTGTGAGTTAATCTCTCAGATGGGATTTTTCTCCCTTCTTCTTCTCCACCCTCCTCCCTCTCTTTGGGGATATCGGTATTGCTGTGTAGCTCTGAATAGAGGGACTTGTCTAACCTGATCACTGGTCAGAAAAAGCACAGGGAGAGGTTCAAAAACCACACGCAGAGACGACTGCTGCTTTTAAGTTTGGACCAGTGGTTTATCCCACCTCTATTCTGCCTAGCATAGCTCTTGTCCCAGACCTCCTAATACTTGAAAGAATCTTTTGAAAGGGCGCTTTAAACTGAAACTTTAGATGAGAAGTATGGTGGGATTTAAAAAAACAAAACAGTCTTTTTTAAGTTAGCTTTGTGATGACTTTATCCTGTTATTTCTTCAGATGGATTCATAGAAAATAAGTGTGATGTCTCTAAGGTGTCTGCCAAACTAACAGCCCACACCTCATAATTCTCTTTACAATGAGAACATTAATGAATAATAGAAGACAGGAAAACACATTTCCAAAGCTGGACAGAAAATCTAGCTTCCACCATATTTGTGTTTCCGAATCATTGTTGGCTTCCTTTGAGGCAGTGAGGCTTAACAGTTAGGGCTCTGGCTTACTGATCAAAAGCTTGAGTTTCTGAGCAAGCCCCTAAACCCTGTCTTCTCTGAGGGCTGGGGGGGATCGTATCATGGCTGACCCTGGGCACTGACCACAGCTTGCTAACAAACTAATAAACTATGCAGAAAAAGAATTTGACTGTGCCTGTAATTTATATATCACTAATCTTTATATTAGTATTCGGAGACGTCATTGATGTGATCCATGTCTGTGGTTACTAAAAGGCTATGATGCAGTGATGGCTACCCCTCATCAAAACATGAACGGCCCCACAGAAAAAGCTGCAGCTAGGCTTACAATACGATTTCTTTGATCAGATCTTGAGGCAAAAACATCCAGGAGCAACTTGTCAAGACTGCAGCATCAGCTTTTCAGTTATGTAAAAATGATGACTTTCTTATGGAAGCCTGTTTCCGCCACTAAAAAAAAAAGTATCCATAACTCAAAATTTCAACTAATCTTTCTTGAAATTTCGAGTTATTTTCTCAAAATTTCGACTTATTAACTTGAAATTTTGAGAAAAGTAGCTTGAAATTTTGACTTTTCTCAAAATTTTGAGTTAATAGCTCAAAATTTCAAGTTAGCGCTGCCGGTCAATAATCTACGTGAATGACATCATTTCCTTGTTACCCGGAAGCTGAAGCCCTCAGCTACAAACGCTACAGCTAAGCTAGCAGTATCACAGCCAGTCATGAATGCACAAATTGCTGATTATTTTCAGCGTGACTTCACAAATGATGAAATCCTTGTGTTATTAGCTGAATCACATGGCGTTACTATCAGCAAACGTACTCTAAAAAGCGCCAATTAGTTGTGATCCGGTTTTGAGCGCGCATTCCACATAGATTACTGATTGGCAGAGCCAACTCGAAATTTTTTCGAGTTAATAAGTCGAAATTTCGAGTTATGGATAATTTTTTTTTTTTTTTTTTTTTTGTGGCGGAAACTGGCCTCCATACTTTCTAGTTCAGGGAAAGGGTTGCAATGACACTCGACATGACATAAACCCATGTGTCACAGGAGTCCTTGTGTTTTATATACAAATATAAAATAGCTTTCAGCTGGTGCACAGTCAAGGTCAGTGTGAATATTTAGCATCTGCATTTTGCATAAAAGGGGAAAAATGGGGATAACTTAAATGTAGTTGTTGCAAAAAGTGCGACTAAAGTATTTACCGAGCTGGAGACTCAAGCGCTTTTTACTTATCAGCAAATATTCCACTATGTTTACCATGCAAAGCTCTGGAGGCACATATTGTATACGCATTGTGTCCATGTGACCCGGGCTTTTCCTAGAAGCTACAACAACGAGAACATAATTGGCAGTTTGGAAAGCATCCAAATAGCTTCCTTTGCCCTTGTTCTTTCCATCAGGATCTTCCCTTAAGGAATGTATGTAGAACGCCGCAGGCTGATAACAGCCCTCCCTCCACCTAAGAACTCTTCATTCTGTTTCCCATTATTCATTAAAATGGCTCTGTCTTTGTTTATTGTTTATTGTCGTTTCCTGTGGAATATCATTAGCTAGTTGGAGAGCGTGAACTTCTGGGTTGCGCTTTCCTTCTCTCCCTCTGGTTTGTCATGAAAGGTGATTGTGCAGCCAATCACAGAAACTAGAGAACAATCAAAAGACAGAGAGGGTTCAGGAAAAAGCCAAGCAAGCCAAGAAAAAAGCAGACCTGGGGAAGTCGTCAGAGGCTGTTCATCAGTTTTCACAAATCTCTTCCGATGCATATTCCTCCCTGTTTTGTTTAAGTGTCTCTACATTTCAAACAGAATCACAAGGCTAATTGCAGGCGACGCATAACACATTCCACATGTGGTTTAATGGTGTCCCCGCTCTTCATCTTCTTCGCTCTAAGTGCCGCGTGACCTTAGCCATATGACCCGGAAGTGATGTAGCTGAGCATTTCCTCTGGTGTATTTGGAACCCCAGTAAGTGTTTCCTAAAGAAAACAAGTTGGAGGCAGCTGAAATCTGAAACCACGCTAATGCTGGCTGTCTCCCCACCTTGGTTCTCTCTCCCAAAACCCTGTGGCCACAGGGGAAGCAGAGGTAAGGTGGAAGGGAGGGGGGGTGAGTAGCTCTTACTGTATGAAACCCACTTTGTACACATTCATTTAAGTGTGTGAACATGCGCATGTACTGTAAGTCCAGTTCACATTCCTCTCAGCTCTGACTGGCAGGGAGCTGCAATCCTCTGCAAACACACTGTGTGGTGTGAGCCAATATTCAGGTTGGCCTCGTCTAGCCAAGCCCTGACAGACACCGGCATGCAAGGCCAAAACGGCTTGTTTGTGCAGTTGTCGTGCAGAAGGTCATTCGCTACATTAAGTGTGTGCAAGGACAAAATGAACCTGACCTTTGGAGAAAGCCTTGTATCCCTCCTTTGAGAGCAGCTGGATTATAATACTCATCTCACACTGTAACTGTCACACATACGCACGCACACCCCAACACTGTGGAGGCCATCGTCTCTCGCTGATTTAACGTTTGGCTCTCTGCTTTGATATGCCAAGGTTGCTATACAAATTTCACAAGTGACTGGTCATCTGAAGTGGTTCCATCGCCTAAACTGCATATCTGAAAGCATCTTTCTGATGCTGCATTGCTGCAGACAAGCACGAGCTCCATAAGCTGTCTCTGCTTCTTCTTTCACATACTGCATGTCCAAAATTTGGCAGTTTTCTGCAGTTTTATCTATTGATCAAAGTCTGATGTGACGATCATAAAGTTGAATTCACAGTCCCGAGCAAAGCTTTGTTTACTTGTTCGCCTGTATTCTCATTCTTTACATCATAAATGAAATACAGATTACGAAAATGCTCGTACTTAAAAGTCTTTAAAAGAATGTTTGTGAGGTTTACTGTGTTTTCTGACTAATTAAATACAAAAGGGTTGATGAATGCTTAAACTTCGGGGTCTGGACGAAGTTGCTGCCATGCTGGACATTTGAGGGCAGGGTGAAGGGAGGGGTAAAGGAGGGGAAGGGTAGCATGGGCCTATACGCTAATCCCATTCCAGCGGGCCAAGCGGCAGCAGCTTGCATCGCATTCCACAGCTCTGCAAGCTTTTTAGGGTGGGGGGAGTAACATTCCTCCATAGCCGGGGCCATCAAAGATGCCGCACAACATCAAAGGCTACTCATAGCCAAGGTGTTGATGACTGCAATCCTCCTCTCAGTCCACTTTTAGCAGCCTCAACCCCTTAGCCCTCCAACACATGCACACATAGAGCAGGCAGGCTGCGCCAAGCATGCTCACCCTCCTTCCTCCCTAGGCTCAGTGGCCATTCTGCAGCATTATTAATCACTGCTCATTAAGTAGTGACATTGACTTTTGTTTTATGGAGAGAGTTGAAGGAGGATGAGCCGGGCTCGCTGCAGCAGGGGATACCACTAATATTTGGGGTGGTGCTGGTGGTAAACATAATAACAATCCATGAGCACTTAATGCTGGTAATGTGGAACACAATCAAAAACACTTAAGTGCTTATTGTTCTTTTTTTTAATGTATTAAAAGCTTTTTTTAATGCAACCTTCCTCAGCATTCTCAGTTGCCTTTTAATAGGGTGTGAACTATTAAAAGGCAACTGATTTTTGTGGTCACATTTGCCACAAAAATCTGAAGGATGTGACTTTTGTCCTTACTCCTGAGTTCCATTTCTCAAAGTGTCTTTTATCCCCTGCAGTGTTCAAAGTGAGCAGTACCAGCTATTGTTAATGTAGAAATCGAGCCCACTAGTAATAAACGGCAAAAAAAATGACCAGCAACAATACAAAAACAACACAAGGAAGGGGGGCGGTGCTCTGAATTAAAATGATAAAAACCAGCTTAGCCTGTTCAGCTAGATGCTACATTGAGTTGCAAGCAAAAGCAATTGTTGGATTTAGTAGGTAAGCTGACGTTAGCCAGATGAATGGGATCATTTGGAGTGAAGCCCATCTGGTCAAGTGGGAACTTGATGGGGCGAAATTATGTTCTGCATCATTAATTCAGAAACCATTGTTTAGTTTTGAGGATCAAAATGGAGCCAGCTTTCTCCCAGCTAGTTTTCCTAACTCAGCTGAATTGCAAGCTTTCTCTTATAGCAAAACACTGTCCTGATTAGATGTGTCATTGCAATTCCATTTTATTTATATAAAACAATTGATAGTAGTTGTCACCGTAAGGTGCTTTATATTATATGGTATGTTGGGTAAGACCCAGCAATATTAGAAAGAAACCTCAACAATAAGATGACCTCCTGTGAGCAAGCTGTTGGTGACAGTGGGAAAGAAAAAATCCTTTTCAACCGGAAGAAAACTCCAGCAGAACCAGGATGAGGGAGGTGCAGTCATCTGTTCTGTCTTGATTGCAGTCTGTAATAAATAATATAAACGTAAAGCCAAGGTGTCTAACGGTTGCTAACTAATAATAGCTTTCTTTCGTAGCCATGAGTGATGCAGGATGGAGGTGGTTAGCCACGTAGCTATAACTTAAATACTTGGCATGTATTTAGTGCTGTGTTGTCGTGGCCATGATTGCTTTATTGTGGTACTGAGATCTAAGAGGCATCTACACAAGAAAACATCTTCTTGTAGCGCATCACCTTGTTGCTGACAGCTGATTGCTAGTGGACATTTCCGGTTTCTGGTTGCCTCGGTAACTATCTGATGTATTCAGCTTAATTTCTGAAATGCTGATCACGGTTCACTTTATTGTTGCGAGTGCCATCAATAGCTGATGTTTTGAGGGCAATGCATATAGTACATAGATCCTGTACGTTATTTAACAAGTAAATGAAAAGTCCAAATTTATTTCAGCTTCTCAAATTCTTTGTTTCACATAATGACTAAGAATTGTGTCACTTTGGGATTTTTCACCTTGATTTGATCGAATAATTATTTTGGCGACATCATCTCCAACTTTGAACTTTGTCAGGACAGTTGTGGAAAAAAGATTATGTTGGAGTTTTGTACTACAGCTGTGCAGTTGCGTGCTGTATAGATTTAATGAGCCCCATTTCCCTTTGCTTGTTACACTGTTAGTCATGCTAATTAATTCACAGTGGCACCTTGATGCCGACAAATAATTTATGCATGTGTTCACCTACTTTCATAATTGTCCTCATAAGGACAGCAGCATCTTGCACATGGAGACAATATGTTTGCTCGCTGTTGTTCCTTTCTTTGATCACCATGATCTCAATTGTTTCCACTCCTCCCCCCAAAAAATGGTGCCATCCAACCCAGTGTTGACCCCTGAACTTTGTCAGCCTGTCCTTTGTTCATGTCACTCTAGGTTTTAAAGACTGAAGAGCTGAAAGTGACACCAGAGAGACTTTTGAGTGTGCGTACACACACACAGTCACACACACGCCATTGATGGTTTCGGGATGCACTCGCCGAGAGTTAATAGAGTCACAAGCTCGGCGTCCTGCTCAGTGTTAAAGCTGTCAACCCTAGTGCCTTGTGCTACATATCAGGACATTTACATGATATTGGGTGTCCTCTGCCAGTGTCCCCTGCTCACACTGAAACCATGACACTTGTTTGCTTTGCCCGTTGCTATGAAGATGGTGTAGAGGTGATTTTTCAGGGGAGTTTAAGAGGTGGACTTGGAGTAGAGGGGGGCAAACGGACAGTTGATGACGGCTCTGAGGCTCGTATCACAAAGCTGGCTCGCTTGGGGCATGGCCTTGACATTACAGCTTTCTTAAGTCTAAGTGATCAAAGTCCAACATGTAATTATTATTGTTGGATCCTTTTTCTGTCAACATTATTTTGTTTATTGCCCTGCCTTTGTTGGCTGGTTTATACCACCAAAATAAAAGATGGCTAGCTTGGCTAATTGTTCTTTTGGTCCCAGTGGAGAAGACAAAAGGGAGGAAGTCTTCATTATTTCAGAGGAGAAGCAGAAGGATCCCTTTACAGCGATAATGTTACAGGAGGAGGAGTGTCAGCCCCACCTGTATGGCCCTCCCAGATGCTCCACTGTAACTGGATCCCGCTCCCTCTCTCCTCAAGGCTACCAGCCCTCTTTGAAGTTATTTCTAGTGCTGGGAAAGAGGGGCAGAGAGGGATTGAGAGAGGCAAAGAGTGACTGTAAAAGGGGAGGTGTGTGTGTAGCGTTTTACTGGATGCATTTGAGTTTGTAAGTCTATTTGTGCATGCTATACATAGAAGGCTGCAATTCAAAACTCTTTCTCCTTTCTTGTGCTCACCCCCCTCAGTGTGATCTGACATTGAACTTGTGTAGCGGGATCAGAAGACTCGCTGACGTATACTTTTGTTTAGCCACAGTCTGATGTACTGTGGAGCAAATTAAGTTCAAAGTAAACCATAGCTACCACACACACACTTTGATGGATGCATTGAGTGGGTAGGGGTCATTATTTTGCCCCAGAACACTTTGACACTTGGACTGTATGAGCAAGGGATCGAACCACTGACCTTCCAATTAGCAGACAACCCACTCTACTTCTTCAGCTCCAGTCGCCCCAATTAATCAGCTAATTGGATTCTCAAGATCAGGGTTAACTTGCTCTAATTTTTCATGCGTAGCCAGATTTGTCCCCATCTAAGACTCATGGTTAAAGTAACCTGTCTGCAGCTGAGGACGCTTAGTGTAAATCCTCCTGGTAAGGTCTCCGAGTGTCTGTTAAACACGCACGTTTCAACCCGCACTAGAAGCTTAACCTCATAAAGCCTGAACTGGAGCGACTTGCATGAGGAGGTAGACTGCTTGCTTCACTCGGGGGTTTTGGGTCATCTTTTGGATTAAGGCTCAGTGTCAGACTGATTGGCTTCCTCTGTGTGTCTAACGTGATGTCTGAGCTCCTCAGGGTTCATTCAATTTCTCTGAGTCAGTGGGGAATGCGTGATAATTAAATAGAGGTGATGTGAAGCAAAAAAGAAAATAAAGAGGCATCTCACGTAAACAGATGACAGCTTGACCTTTTGACATTTGAATCTCAGTCAGATGTTACTTCTATGTTTTCCTTGCAGGTACCTACTATAGGTCATACGAATGAAAACTGTGCCTCGCAAATGTCGTTGGTGTTCTCAGCTTGTTTGTTTTTTGTGTTTCTGTAAATGCTAACTTTTTAAGAGTGAATCGGCTTCCATGAGTATTTGCGTTTCCCATTTATTTGAGCCGCATTGGCTCACAGGAACTGCAGCTCATATACTTCCACTTTTAATACGTTTACTGGAAGTCTGACCTGCATTTACTGGGACAGAGAGTTCATTTGCGGCCTTATGATTAAGAGCTGGTGTGCTTGTGTGTACACACACTTGCAGAAGACATCTGGGGGGGTAAAACACCAGCGTGTTTCTAATTGGTTGAAGTCTCCTTCCACGTCTGGCTTGCAGGGGCGTTTGGGGGTGAAGTTGACTGCATCCTGACCACACCACAGTTTGAAGTGGCTGGTGGTGGAGCTGGTGCTATGTTGACATTGTGGTGGTTTGTGTGATTTGGCCCGGCTTGTTAGCTGGATGTTACACAATTGAGCATCCATGTTATGTGCTGGTTTGCATGAAGACTTTTGAAGTTGTTACTGAAAAATTTAGACTTGCTAATTTGGTTTACTTGGTAAAATCTTCAGTGGTTATGACTGTTGTTTTCCTGGAAAGACCTGGAAGATTTGAATGGGTAGTTTTTAGAAAATCTGTGAGCTATAAATTAAAATTAGTTTAATTTAGTTGTAGAATCAGCCACCTTCATGCAGTAAAAGTGAGCTATAAATTCTACTATGAATACATGAGATTATTACTTTAATTGCTATATTCATGTTATTCCTTCATATTATGCAGTGTTGTCTTTGAAGGTAACAGTTTCTAATTGAAATACTCAATAAAAGGCTGTTAACCGTTATTGAGTAAAACCTTATGATATGATTCATGTTGTGTTTTTCACTGCTAGATACTGTGAATGTGTGCAGATGTACTGAGGCTCAAGGTTGTTTAACTGTGTGTGGAGCTTTGTGTGTGCTCTGCCTGTCTGGCTCTGGACATCCTGTTGCATTCCAGTTAGGGCTGAACGATATATCGCATTTGCGATAATATCGCGACATGATCAAGTGCAATTTTCTAACCGCAAAGGCTGCGATTATACTGCGATTATAAGGCTGTCCAAATTACTACCATATCCCAGAATTCATAGCGCGGCCCAGCCAAACTCCAGTTTCCAGCAATGGCGGCCGCTACTAAGTTTTAAAATTACTCATACTAATCTTTCTGGGTCACAAAATAAACTTTTAACATATTTTCAGGCGAGAAAGTAGTTGTGTAAACTAGGGCTGAACGATTATGGAAAATAATCTAATTGCGATTTTTTGCCCCAATATTGCGATTGCGATGCGATATGCGATTATTTTTTAAGGTCTTTGTCTTCTGTATTATTAAACAAAGACAAGCAATACATCATATAGTATGGCCAATACTATATTACATTAATTTTAAACTGTTCTTTCCTGGAAGACAGACCTCTGTTATGATGACATGAGGTGATGCATGAATTGATGACTGACATTTTTATTTAACTTCTTCAATCACAACAGTATATTTGAACATACACAATAGTTTATTTTTAGCTTACAAACATCTGAGCATAAAGTGCTGACAAGGAACCCTGGTGTAAACATTAAAATGAAAGTCAGTACAATGTGCAGATTGCAGAAATATACATAAAAAAAATCAGTGGCTTTACCACACTCAGTTTTTCGACATCTGTGAACTACTAGACAGTCATTCAATTAAAAAATAATATTAAATAAATAAAAAATACACACATCTTACTGATCTCTGCAGTCAGTAACATTACACATAAAGTGCAAACATAATAGCAATTGTATAAACACACACACAAACACGCCTTTAAAATTTAAAGGCGTGAAATTGGACGGTCTAGCCTTCTGATTAGCGTCACCGCTGTCTCGGTGGAGTTTAATAAACTCGGCCGTCTGCTTCTTGCTATCTAAAATATAACCAGACACTGGTGTAAATTCTCGACTGTCTCATACTTCTGTTTAATAAGTTTTCTGTTTGACGTTTAGTCAGCTGTGTGAAAACCAAGGAGGAACCCACCCGGGGGATTAATAAAGTTTTATTTTATCTAATCTAATAACTTTAATCTCAGCCAAACCGATTTACTCACGAACAAACAAAACACTGAAAAAAGCCCAACAATAACATTTTTAGGTTGTCTAAGTGACTTATATATTACGTTTAACCCGAGCAGCGAAACTCCGCGGTGATCTGAAAATGATGTGCCGGGAGTTGTGCCGTTCTCGGCCGCATCAGTAACCCTCGAGCTCCCGGCTAGCTGTCGAGCTGGTGGGTAGCAGACGCCTCTGAAAACGTCGAAGCACTTTTGCAAATATGGGATATCTTGATAAACCGAGCAGATATTTGATGTTTACACAGCTACTTTCTCACCTGAAAATATGTTAAAAGTTTATTTTGTGACCCAGAAAGATTAGTATGAGTAATTTTAAAACTTAGTAGCGGCCGCCATTGTTGGAAACTGGAGTTTGGCTGGGCCGCGCTATGAATTCTGGGATATGGTAGTAATTTGGACAGCCTTCGGCGCGTCGCTGTGACGTAATCGGTCTACAAATGCGGCCTCAGGAGGATGCAGCCCATGAATTTGGACATGTCCAGAGTATAATCGCAGCCTTTGCGGTTAGAAAATTGCACTTGATCATGTCGCGATATTATCGCAAATGCGATATATCGTTCAGCCCTAGTGTAAACATCAAATATCTGCTCGGTTTATCAAGATATCCCATATTTGCAAAAGTGCTTCGACGTTTTCAGAGGCGTCTGCTACCCACCAGCTCGACAGCTAGCCGGGAGCTCGAGGATTACTGATGCGGCCGAGAACGGCACAACTCCCGGCACATCATTTTCAGATCACCGCGGAGTTTCGCTGCTCGGGTTAAACGTAATATATAAGTCACTTAGACAACCTAAAAATGTTATTGTTGGGCTTTTTTCAGTGTTTTGTTTGTTCGTGAGTAAATCGGTTTGGCTGAGATTAAAGTTATTAGATTAGATAAAATAAAACTTTATTAATCCCCCGGGTGGGTTCCTCCTTGGTTTTCACACAGCTGACTAAACGTCAAACAGAAAACTTATTAAACAGAAGTATGAGACAGTCGAGAATTTACACCAGTGTCTGGTTATATTTTAGATAGCAAGAAGCAGACGGCCGAGTTTATTAAACTCCACCGAGACAGCGGTGACGCTAATCAGAACTAGACCGCCCAATTTCACGCCTTTAAATTTTAAAGGCGTGTTTGTGTGTGTGTTTATACAATTGCTATTATGTTTGCACTTTATGTGTAATGTTACTGACTGCAGAGATCAGTAAGATGTGTGTATTTTTTATTTATTTAATATTATTTTTTAATTTAATGACTGTCTAATTCCAGTCTGACTTAGCCATTTTCATGACTGTGTTTTGAGACTCTCAAAGACACCACAGTTCCCAGGGGAGAGTCTTTGAGCCGTGATTAGACATACCCACCTTGCCATCCCATCCCCACAACCATCAACACAAGAAACCGGTGTGTTATTCCAGGAAGTTGACAGTATTTTGGTAGTGATGGCGGTGAGGAGGATGAAGGACCTGGCTGAGTCAAAGGCTCGGGGGCTGTGCGTGAGATGCTTTTCCACTGGAGTGAATAAGTCACCCCTTGGTCACCCCGATATGTTTCACGCTACAAACAAACCCCTACGCCTGTTCTCAAACAGTGAGATACGTAAACACATGCACGGCACCGGGGAAGCAGGTGGGTGCGAGGACTGGCTTCCTGCCCAGGTTTTTCTTCCTCTGGATTTTGTGTGCTTGTGAAATTGGTGCCAGCTCCTCTTCCAAAACTTATAGGTGGAATCGGTAAACGAGAGATCTGCATGGTTAATCATTTAGCCAGCTTCAAGAACTTCAAATACAAACTGTCGTGCACTTCCACTTTGTTGTAACCGAGGCTTATTGTCTGCGGCCTGTAGCTCATTAAAGGAAGTGTTGGAATTCAGATTGAGTAAAATATTGGTGTCAAGAACAGACAGTACATGCAAGTCTATAAACATGTATAGATCAGTTTAGCTCAGGGATCATCCCCTCCTACTTGCTTTTGATGTTTTTTGGCTCCTGCCGTGCTGTAGTATGGATGGCTTGTTGTAATGCACCATTTTCAAGCAAGTGCATCACTTTAAATAAACATGCAATTCAGCAGCTTCTTTTGGAATTTTAGATTCTGGTACCCTGTGAGCATCAGCTCCCCTCCAGTTCACAAGGCTTTCCTTGCTGGTGGTGCTAAAAGCACGATTGGAGAGTAATCTTTTTGAAGTTTGTGCTTTGTCGCAAAAAATAAAA
This sequence comes from Aulonocara stuartgranti, assembly GCF_965226115.1. Classification (NCBI taxonomy): domain Eukaryota; kingdom Metazoa; phylum Chordata; class Actinopteri; order Cichliformes; family Cichlidae; genus Aulonocara; species Aulonocara stuartgranti. The sequence goes on along the minus strand of NC_138948.1, from coordinate 7,274,199 downwards.
AGCCTTTTATTTTTCTGTGTCAAAAATAGATTGGAAAGAGTTATAAACAGGATTTTTTTGATTTTTTTTAAGTTGAGTTAAAGTGCTGATTATGACCTTTTTATGTTGAGCATTCCTATTTTTCATCTTGTTAGGATACCAGAGGGAATGGAATTTGTAAAAAGCACATTAATACACAGCACAGGGGAAAAAAATGTAACTACCACTTTCACAGAAGCACAATATAGTGTGGCGAGGGCAAGGTAGGGCGACTGTCTTGGACGTGTAAGAGGGAAAAGGGGTAATGGGGGGCTGTAACTGGGGCCACCAATAATTTAGAAGGAGAGAGGGAAAAGGGGTGTGGCAAAGGGGAGGGGAGGGAAGCGGGATGGGGAAGCAGCAGAAGTGGTTGTTGTACGATCAAAGGCTGAGCGAATTGTGTCACAGACAGAGTGGGAAGAATGGCATTGAGTGGTGTGACTTGCATTTTGATTTCCTTTGAGAGCTTGGGGGGTGCGAGTGGTGATGGTGGGAGTTTTAAGGAGCACGGCTCTGTTTTGATCCCATTACCAACAGTTATCAGGTCACTTGTTTGACCATTAAGGATCTCTGAGTGAAAGATGATTGTGTGATGTTCTTATGAGTCATAATGTGTGAAAGTGTTTGAAAATATTTAGATTAAAGTATGAAATGTATTCATCCAGTGTTGCTATAACAGCCAGAGTGAACTGGTGCACTGCTACAACAAAGTTTGCGTCAATTTCCATTTTATACCAGTGCTGAATATTAACAATGTCTGCAGGTGGTTCTCCAGACGGAGGTGTAAGATTGGTCGGTGCCGGGCTGTGACTAGCTTGAGTGACAAGCCAAGTTCAAATCCCCGCCAGGACTTTATTGCGAGTGTGGCTTGTGTAACAAGATATTCATGTGAAAGGCTGCCTCCCCAAGGGGCAGGACAGATGGGGTAGAACAAGAGACGCCCCCTTGTGGTACTTAGGGAGTGCCTTATGCCTTTCCTCCAAACCTGGGGTACGAAGCAACGGAGCAAAGTGGAGCACTTCGGTGCTTCCAGCAGGCTGAGCTGGTTTGATTTTTGGGGCCTTGCAGGGAAAGCTAGCAGTTGGAACACAAGAGAGAACAGTCTCTGTCTTATTGTGTGTTCGTGGAACTGCGCGTGTGCGTGAACGCACGTTTGCATATGTGCTCGTTAATCTTTTGTCTGCTCGGCCAGTAGCTGTGACCCACTTCGCAAGATCACCTCTCATCTCTCATCCAAGTCCGAGCTCCTTTTCCTTTTGCTCCCCATCCCCACATCCATCAACGCATATACGTCAACATCTGAGAAAAGGAAAAAAAAAAGTCTCTGTGGTGGAGATAATGGTGCAATGGCCAGCCTCTAAAATAACAACATGGTGCACAACAACAACACTGTCCCATTTGGAGTCCAAGTGCCCCCGCACAATGGCCTAGTGTTTAGGGACCAGGGGCGCAGGCGGGGCTCCCCACCACCATCCAAGCTGTCAGACAAGCCAGAGAGGGAGGTCATAATCACAGTGCAAGCAGGGCTACGCTTCCCGGTCCTCATGTAGATCCACCACAACACTATCTCTGAGTCTTTCCCATCTGCACGCTTGCACCTTATCTAACATAACATCTAAAATGTTACCTTAGTTGACTGCACTGTGCGGTATGCACAGAGCAGATGAGATGGTATGATTTGTACAGTGATGACATGTGGAGGGGGGCAGGTCGGGAGATGCTGGTTGAATGGAAAACTTACCAAGTTACGCACTTTAATCTTTGTCTTTCCCTTCAATTTTGCCGTCCTCCAAAAGCTGAGAGGGAAAATATGCTTTAAAATTATCATACCAAATGTGTATGTAATGTATACCTGCTCCGCCTGCCTGCTCCTGTCAGCCTAAGGCGAACGGTCAACCCGAGCAAGCTTTGCTCTACAACGAGAGAAAGGGCAGCTTTGAAAATCTGTTTTATGTGAAATCAGAAAGACAAGGTGACTGCATCCTGTGGATGTGTAAAAAGGTGTTTTGAGTCAGGAAAGCCTCGCTTGGTGATGACTTTTTATGTGTTTGCGCGCTGTTGCAAGAATGATCCACTTGTTTCAAAGGGTTGTGATTGAATGTTGGAGCTTAAGCTTTCATGTTTGAGCACACGTACTTTTGTCTGTGTGTGGGAGGTCTGAGGAGGAGGAGGAGGATTCAAGGATGAGGATTTTTTTTTCCCTGTAAAGGTGTAATTCAGGCTATAGGAGAGAAAACGTGGAAAAGTAAGTGTATGTAGTATGAAAGGAGACTTATACTTACTTTCTGTCAGACATGTTAACAATGGTAGACGCTTATGTTAAAAATGGCCAAAGTTTCAAATGAGTTCAGCGGATGTACAAGTAATTATTAGAAGCCTAAATCAGGCTTCAGATTGCTCTAAAGTCCCAAAAAACTATATCATGATATGCTAATTTCATGGTGTAAACATGTCGCCCCATTAGGCAGTGGATTATGCTCACATGGGTCATGTAGAATGAGGTTAATAAAGTTGTGAAGTTGAAGTTTTGTAGTTTTGTAATTTGTCATATCGTAAAATTTATCGTTATCGTGAGAATACTCTGAAATTTCATGATATTCTGTTTGGGCCATATCAACCATCCCAAAGTTAATCATCAAAAGTTACTTTAGTACAATCTAGGAATGCAAATAAAGAGCATAAATTGAGCATATTAGGTTTTTCTAAATGTAATTCTAACCTTGATACCTCAAAAAGCAAATGATTTCTGCTGTCTGCTTTCGTGCTATTAAAGCCGATTCCTCTTATTCAGATTTCCTCCCTAAAGGCAGAAAGAGAAGATGCTACCTTGTGGAGCTCTAGCATGATGCACGTTGTCCACATTCCTTTCCTGTGACTCGAACTTAGTCCACTTGATTTGCATTTGACCCCATTACTATTAGCTAAGTCCTCCCCCAAAACCCCTTCAGGTCAGGGGCTTGACCTCTCAGGGTTGTGGAACTGAAGTGACTGGGCACTTTCTGAATTTCTCTTCAATTGGCCTGCTGCACAACCAACCTGCTCCCTCTGCGATGAAGTGGGGTTCAAAGGTCAGGGTTCACCAGTGGAAGAAGGGTATCTTGGGTCATCAGCAGTAGCCCCCGGCCCAGAGTAGCCTAAGGCTCGGAGCCACAGATTGGGGTGCCGTGGTCACTGGGTTAATACGAAAGCGGCCTGCAGGTCATTTGGCCCAGTTCTAATGCTAATACGCGAGCTTGTCTTTGCTGTGTTGCCAAGGTGGGGAATTGATCCAGGATTTTGGTGACTCCACTTGGTTACAGTTTTTAATCCGATTTTTTTTCTTTCTCTTTTTTCTTTTTCCTGATAATTACAGCCTGACAGTCATGGCTGTCCTCTAGCCATTCCTTTTTTGGTTTCTTGATGTTTTGTGCTGGAGAGCTTTTATATTTTTGTGGGTATGTGAAGAAAAAGAAGGACACTTAATAACACATAAAATGTAATAAAAATATAATAACCTGTAATTACACGCTTAGAATGAATTTGGGTTTTTTTTAAGTTTTTTTTTATCATCTTTTAATTTTCCTCATGACGTACACATCTTTTGGGAGTGCATTCTAGCATATCCACAAGATTGGTGATTGGATTAGCTTTTAGCCGTCTCCTGATGTCAAACTGTAGAACAGAATTTGTTGTTTTGTTTTGTTCTTATTCTTTGAAAATATTCCACTTTGCATTTTTCCAACCTTCTTCATCAATCAGTGATTTATGCCCTCCTTTATATGTAAACAATGTGAATGTGCTTGCTCTGCAAAGCAAAGAACTGGTGCATATTAGTGACCTTGTGTATGCGTTGACACCTGAAGTTACCTGATAGACAATGTTTGATGCTGCTCGAAGAAAATGTCAACATTCACTTTCCAATTTAAGAAGAGAAGATGCAATGTAACCAGTCACTGTGCATGTATGCACAAGCACAATAGAAATGGCAGCAGCATTAATCATTTCCAGCAGTAACAATGGTAGTAGACTTAATGCACCTTTCCCTAAGTAGAAATTCAGTAAAAATGTGCCTGATCAGCAGATCCATGAAAGCACATAAATCCTGATTTTGCTTATGTTGCTGCTGTTCTTTAAAAGGTCTTCTGTATGTTTAGATTCTGGATAAGTTAAGCACACAGAGAATAGCTCAGGTGCCTAATGCTTTTAAATTTCATCATAGGTTAAAAGAACATTATATTCCCTATAAATATGAGGAATGCATCCAAGAGATGTTTGTGCAGCTTTAAGCTTGTAATTTACCTCTTTGTGAGTCAAATTCAGAACGTGGGGATGCCAAGACCCTGAAACTTGATACATCATGTATGTCGGATGCACATTTTATTTTTTAATCTTGAAGGTTGCACATTCTGACTTTTCTAATGTGATACTAGCTCCGTAGCATAGAGACAAATATTTATTTCTCCATCTTATTGTCTTTCCAGATGCATCCTTTGGGACTATGTAATAATAATGATGAAGAGGACCTATACGAGTATGGCTGGGTTGGTGTGGTGAAGCTGGAGCAGCCGGAGTTGGACCCCAGTTGTCTCACGGTGCTTGGAAAGGTAAAGAACTGCTTTTTTATGTTTTCAAGTTTCCGTTTTGCCACCGTGTTAGTTTCTGAATTTGCCTTTTGTTTCCCGTTAATGTACATCCAATGACTATCCTTTCAGAAAGTTAATATATTACAGCACCTTGCTCTTTACTGTGCTACTGCAGGTTTGTTGAACCATGCAATAAAATGAAAATCAGCATTTAACAATGCAGGTGAGTCACTTTGACACCGTAATTCACTGTAAATTAGAAGCTAGCAATACTCTTTGATATTCAGAGCCCAAAAAAACACCTTGGATTTTGCCATCTTGGGGCACAAATATCTAATAATTTGATTACTATTTGCCTAAAATTACAATAGATTGTCACCTGTCAACATGCGAGTAAAGAAAAGTTATTTCCTTGCATTTGATGAAAATCCCTTTAAGGGTTTAGCTTTGATATAGTGCAGTCACTGAGACAATTCATGGAAGGATGGTTTAGTTTTATTTTGCTTCTTACTTCCCATTGTGGTCAGAACAAGAGTGTAGTGATCCCTCCCCAATCCCTATCCTCCCGCCCTCCCTTCCTCCAGTGCCCAGGCACCTCCAGTGGTATTTTATCGTGCTTTAATTAAGTGTTCCTCTTAATGGAATGTACCAACATTCCCCAGAGGATGAAATAAGGGAGTGTTGTCCATAGTCTCATTTATCCTGTACATTCCTGGTGACAGAAAGAGAGCAGCCATTCATAATATCAGAAGCCCACGTGCCATATAAACATCCTAATGGTGCACTTTGTTTGATGATGGTTTCTAGCTGACATACACTGAGACCTGAAAACTAATGTTATGCTCAGAACTCATTAACTGGATTTCATCAGCTAAGTAGTCCTTATCGTGGCAACGTGCCCACGCTTGAGTTTCAGCAGCACAAGTGGAAGAAATGGCACGTGAATAATACATTTAAACAGATGGTAAAACAGATATGTTTTCAGTCTATCAGATTTTTAATGGTAGGTAGTAGGCTGTAGTACTAGAAGTACAAGCAAAAACCTGACAAGGTCACAAACATCAGTCATTTCCCCTCCTGGTTTTTGATTCTGACAGTTTTCTATAAACGTAAAGCTGAATGTGTGTTTGCCTTTTCTGTAAGCATACGAATCATGTCCGTAACATTAGATCAGCAATTTAATACAAGCAGGTGCATTTTCAGAAGGAAGAGAGCGAATCGGAACGAGGTTGATAGTTTTTGTTCAGTCGTTCCCATCAGCTTGTTCCTTCATACCATGTTTAAAAGAAAAAATAAAAACACAGGAGAGACGGGATGAATGGAGGATACAGTATGCACCAGTGTCAGATTCAGATGCACAATGTTGTGGTTACGCGGGATGTGTCTTAGCCAACTGAGCCACGGGGACACCCCAAGTTAGAGAAACCCACACCTTCCGCTTAGTGGACCAGGTCAGAGCAGAGTCCTAATGAGCTGGCCATTTTTATATATTCTAGATCTGATCTTTTGCTAAGGGACACTGTAGCGGTGATGGCAAGAACTTTGGCCTGTGACCTTTTGGCCTCTAGCCAGCCTCCCCAACTTCTAGGTCACTCTTGTTTCCTCTGTGTGTACTCAGCCAGGACTATAATTAGAGGAGGGAAAGCCCATTGTTGCATCTTGACAAACCCTCGCCTGGGGCCTGAACACAGCTGGGTGCTTTGCGTTGGCACAAACGCTTTTGCCAGGCCAGACAGTCCAGTGTTTACCCCCTACCAGTCTGCTCCCTCTGCCCGACCAGCCAGCCAGACCACCAGGCCGCTATGCGCCCAGCCCCATTCCGGATACGATGCCCACTCCTGCACCCTCACCCCGCCTGGCCTGGCCTCGTGCTCGGCGGCCCCCACCCTTCTCCCGCCCTACCAGACTGTCCCCTGACTGAACCCAAGTGTGCTTTACTACCACTTTGCCACCAACAGTGTCAGGGTCTGGTCTGGTCAATTTAGATTCCATTCAATTACAAAAACCTAGCGTCTAAATATAAACTGTCTGGGAACACTGGGCCCCCAGCTGTGCTTCGGAGCTGATCAACACTCACTGATGGGCATTCCCTCCTCTGTTTAGGGTTGGCTGAATTTGAGGAAGGGGCTTGCATCGTTGGGTCCTTATGATCATTCCAACAGTTTTAAAAGCAACATTTGATGGAGAAAACATTTCTGAGACCTGATGAATCCAACAGTAGGGACAGACTGATGTTCTAGTGCTATGCTAAATGTTTAGCGCTGTAAAGTCTCGTTCTTGGTTTGGATTGTCTTTAGCTGGAGCTACACAGGACATTGCTCCTCTGTGCTTTTGTGATTTGTACTCGGTTATTCAGCTAAGTGGCACAGGGATGTCGGGTTGAGCTCATTATTATAGAGAACTGCTCTGACAAATAAAATAATCGCAGTAGAGGAAGACACAGGAAAAGGGGTCGGTCATTCCAGCCTCTGAAGTCCATGTGCAAACTTCACTAAAGTGCTGGTGTGTCATATATATGTACACAGTTTTTTCCTGCACTTCCTGTCTGGTTCCTGTGAGAGCTCCAGGACTATAAAACCTCTGACCTCAGTGTGCCACAGAACTAGAGCCCCTCCCCATAACAGCAGGAGAACTGAGAGCAAATGGGCTCTCACTGTAGTGTTTGATGTGTTCTTTATCAGATTTGGCTAAAAAGTGCATTTGTCTTGTTTATAATGTCCTATGTCCGAAGGCCTGCCCTGTTGCTTTCACAGCGCCGTCTCTGTAACTCCAGCTTATCAACCCTTAACTTTCTCTGGGGTGTTTGTAAATGTTGTAAATCATGCTTACAGCTCTGCACACATGTATCCTCTTTCATGTTGAACTATTTATTGCAGCCAGTTACATATTCTTGGTTGTCATTTCCTCCTCGCTGCTCGACTTTCTCAGAATTGACCTCCCTCCCGTCTTCGCTACGCTGTCTGTTCACACGCATTCACTGCAATTTTTGGCAGCTCCTCTGGAACATGAAATCATGCCACTGGCCTTCATTGGGGGCGCAGACCCGTCGGTGTCTTTGTTGCAGTGCCAGCAAGAGATCTCTTCTTCCAGTGCTGCAGTGCGAGTCCAGTGGGCACTGGACTCTCACTCGGGGCGTTAGCATGCCGGCTTTCCTCGTTTCATCCCGCCCGAGTGTTCATGACATAAGTCCCCATCCCTGGAAGCCAGGAGAGGGAAGGCAGAAGAGTGTATGGGCAGAAAATTAAGGTAAAGAGTTCGGAGACTTGGTGTCTCAAAGAGATGACCTGGGTAAATGTGTCTGTTTGGTAAGTGGGTGGTTGGGGTTTGCATTTAGCATGGTATATATATTTTCTTTTTATATATGCACATAAGTAGCAAAATGGAACCTGTCCTCCCACACGGCCCTGCTGCTTGTGAAAAGCAAGACTTTTGGCTGGCATAGCATGTAAATCTCCCTGGTATGTGCTTGTTGTGTGTGGCCTGGTGCTGGCCTTAACCAGCTTGTCTCTGAACCATGATCAGTTCCACCTTAAACGCCAGCCAAAAACAACAGTTCATCGCAGCGGAGCGCGACTGGCCATGAGATCGGCCGCTACAAAGCACTTAAAAATAACTAGAGCAACAAGAAAAGTTTCGAGACCTTTACTGACATATCCTCCCCGAAATAAAGCCAGCTACTTTAAAGTTTTTGCCAGAGGCATACCACCATAAAAAGTGTATCCTGTGTGGGCAGCTCTGTCTTTGACACACACACAAGCTTCATCTTAAAACAGCAGTTTCTCTGGAACAATGTGAGCGGGCAGAGGAGTGTGTCCTTTTCTACTGTGGTCCTGAAGTTGGCACTGTGGGACAGCAGGCCAGAGCAAACAGCTGCTGAGTCTTAGTGCTAAGTGGCTCTTGGACTCTAACTGTGTCTGGCATCTCAGCCAGAGCTGCAGAGTGTGTGTGTGTGTGTGTGTGTGTGTGTGTGTGTGTGTGTGTGTGACGGCAAGGAATGATCGGGAAAGTGCACGAGGGCTACAAGAATGATGTGCATCTGAGGAAAAGGGGAGAGATGGGCATTAAAAAGAAAGACATGGCTACAGACAGATGAGTGCGATATTGCTGGCGACTGGCTCATAGCCTGTGGCCACATTAGCCATCCTAGACGCTATAGTTTTACACACTTTACTGTTAGAGGTCATCCCGAGGCCACGGCAATGCCAGTAGGGTGTCATGCCGCAGGCCGTGTGGTAAAGAAGCTTACATGCTGGATTGAACTGGCTCTATGTGGCCTTGTTTTCAGACTTTTTCATATGAATACTGTTTGATCAGTGGGTGTATTTGTGAATGTGTGCACGCTGTGGCTCATCCGCTGTTTATCAGTATGGACATGGAGACCTAATGGGCTGGCAGATCAGCTTGTGTTTTGATGAAGATGGCTGAATGACTCACATTCTCTAACGATTCTCTTCTCACGCCATTTTTTTTATTTTTTTTGCCTTCTTCATTTCACTCCTTCTGTTATAGAAAAGACCTTCGTGAACAGAAAGAAGGAAAATTGCTGCAGTTCTACGCTCCGCGTTCTCCCCAGTGTTTTGTTAAATTGCAATTGATCTGCAACTTGCACAGGGACCGTTCGATAATGACGAAGCTTGTCTTTTTGTTCAAAGTTTTTAAAAGAACTCTTTTCTCAGAAGATCCATAAAGATGCATGATATCGATGAGACAATTTTCCCCTGTGAGTGTGCTAAAACTTACGGGGGCTTATTCCCGTTCAGTTGAATACCGCAAACCGAAAGCCAGTCTTTTTGTTTAAATCAAAGCCGTTAACTCTGGCGACCCCAGTATGAAAAAGAATTGAAGGCTAAACTTCTTCAACTTGTTGAGTTTTCACCTAACTTTAGGGATTTGCTTTTTTTTGTCACTGAAACACGTTTTTGTCGAATTCGACGGCTTGCAATTTGAAACAGTTTCCACACATTTGAATGCAGATGCAATTCTATCTGAGACTTCAAATGATTGAAATAATAGCCAGGTGATCACTCAGGACTTAGTGTTCTGTGCAGCCTTATTAGCTCTTAGAAACAAATCATGAAGTCGTGAAAGAAAGGTTCTAGATCTGAAAGGAAATACTTGATGAACTTCGTGTTACCCTGATGGGGTGAAATGCACACACTAACTCTTTAGCTTTCTCTCCACCTGGCCCTCGCCCTAAGCACTCTGCACAAACACTTTCAAACGCGGCAGCGCGGAGGGAGGGATAGAAAGAGAAACTGAAAAAGAGAGGAGGAGCAGCAGGGAGAGAAGAAAGGGGGAGGAAAAAATAAATCTTGTGAAGCATGGAGCACTCAGGGGCCTGCCTCTTGGGTGCTTCTTTCATGTTTGTGTGCGCCTCAACTTGCTGATATTATCTTGGCCGCTCTTCCGGGTGGGGTGTCAGGAGAGGTTTCCACTGTGACCAGGCAGGAGCCTCTCTCTCTTTCTCCCTCTTATCTGTGTAGCCCCTTTTCAGACTCTTTTCTATTAACCTGACGTCCTCTGAACATGGTGGATTTATATCTGAATGAGCGCCTGAGTCACTTTTTTCTGGAAAAGTCACGACCGCAGTCTTACGCAGCCTGAGCAAACTTTTTTTTAGCATATGCATATGAACATTTAGAATCTATCAACATGGGATTTTTGGTACTGAAAGCTTTTTGATTTGCAGTTGTAGTTTACCTGCAGTCAGATATTTGGTTGTGTGCTGGTTACACTTGCAGAAATACAATCATCAAGCGATCTGATATTCCTTAAAGATAACCTAGCTTTTAATTAGCTTTTAAAAGTGATCTGCATTAGTAAACATTGACCTTTAGATGAAACAGGAAGTCCTTGGTCTCGTATCTGTCCCACAATAAGAACCGTTGCCAATTCAGGGTAAGGCTTCATACCTGGAAGTGCAAGAAGAACGATCCCCTTCGCAGCCTGTGTACAAGTTGCAGAGGCAGCACAGACAGCAAGAACCTGCTCTTGGTAATAACGGTGCAAAGAATGAAGTTTTGAAAGCATTCAAAACTGCGGTGACTCACTTGTGTTGGAAAGTTGATTAAAGCTGTAAAATAAAAATGACAAGTTAGAAATGCGATCGACAGCAAACAGGCATTTTAGTGGACCGATGAAACAAGCTGAGCTTTAAGTCTCCTCTCTAAAAAGGGCCTATGTCATGTGACATTCTGTAGACTGTATACTTTCCAAGCCTTTTTTTCCCCTGTTTGCATTCAAACCACTAATAATGGTGCAGTTTCCAGTGGCCTGTAAATAGTAATGCAGCATCACCTTTTTATTGCAGTCTTTGATTTTCTTGCAGTCTTGTTCCAACCTCCTTATTTTCTACCTACAGTTCCTCACTGTGTGTGAATGCCTAGTAGTAAGGTGAAGTGAACGTGGAGAGTTTTTTTTCCTAATGTATTTCACTCCGATGATTGAATTTTACATATAGACTCAGTGTAGCCTTGACTTCACTATCAGTTCTGTTCTGTATGTTTTGCTCCTTTTTCTGAGGCTAACATTAGTCTTGGACAGCAGCTCTTAATCTTTTACCAGTGTTGCACCACTCAAAGTTCCTCCTATATTGAGGAAGTACTTCCAATTTAGCTTATAACTCATAATAAAAGACCCTATAAATAAAGCTCCTAAAATCACCCTGGCTCCCATTTTATGCAGGCCACAGGAAAAAAGAGGGTACTGTCTTCAACCTTTACTGGAGCTATAAAAAAAAAAGCTTCTGCAGGCTTCTTCTCTCTTAGGGTGTGTTGGAACACTCACCCATCTTCCTACTTCAGTTTACCCCCATCACCCCCTCCCAAGTAAGTCTCTCCCCTAAATCACTGCTTTGCCGTGTTTCACGGCACTTGGAGGGACCCAGGGGTCCCACTGCGCTCGTTTCCATGGTCACTGGGAAGCTCCTTGTGTCATGTGGCTCAAAGTGAGCCGTCCCTGGACCGAATTACCCAGCTTTCAATGGGAGGCCAAATGACCATTATTAGACTTCACAGCTAAGGCCTCTATTTAAAGAGAGGAGAAAGGAGCCCTGGGGACTTAAGATGAGAGAGAGATGGAGGGAGAGAAAAAGAAAAGATGAGGCAGGGGGGCAGAGAAATAAGGGGGGAGGAAGAGAGGAGGGGAGAAGAAAGTGCATTTAGCTCTACTATGGATGTTTCTTTTTATTTTCTCCACCTTTACACTGATTTTTGATCTTTATCACAATTGTTACTTAAAAGTCTGACAACAGCCTGAGCTTAAGCTGTCTTGTCTGTCAGACAGTGAGCAAAAAGACAAAAGAAAAGATGAGCCATGGAAAAAGTAAATCTTAGAAAAGATAGGACCAGACATCCACCCACATCAAGCAAAGCCTTGTCTTTTCTCCCTTCATCTCTAAGCCCGTTGCTTTGTATGGGAATGTGCTTGTGTGCGTGAGAATCCTCGTGTCCCGCGCCTCACTGTGTATGTCAGGGCCGTGTTGTCTGTACGGCTCGAGCCCACGGCCTGGCACAAAAGCTGGAAACTGAAGCCCCGAGGTCCCACACAGCTAATCTGATGCCTCTCCCTGCTATACATGACTCCAAAACTGAAGGGTTAGCGGGGGTGAAAATGGCATCCTGTTCTTGTGGTTCAAACTTTCTTTCATGCTTTGCCAGGGAGGCATGGTTAGGTCCAGCACAAGAAGATGGAGAAGAAGTGATGTGTGCCTAAGCGAGAGTGTGTGTGTGTGTGTGTGTGTGGGTTGATGTATGAGTGTCATCGGAGCTGGTCGTGCCCTCAGACAGTGAGGTAATGGAACAAGAGAAAGAGAAACATGTAGATAGGGAGGGGATATTGAATGGGAATGCACCTAGTAGATTCTGGGTAGCACATTAGTATTGTTTACTGGAGACCAGTATAACAATAAAGATCTAACATCTGGATAAGTGATTACATGCTGCAAGAAGAACTTGAAGAAGAAAGTCAGTGAAAAATTTATCGGATAAATATAAGGAATACAAATTTATCTGTAAATTTTTTTTTTTACAAAATAGAGGTACATGAAAGACAAGGTGTGTGTGATCCAGAAATGGATTTGTTGACCAAAAGATATTATAACCAAGAGATGACTTGCTGAGAAATGACAGTGTGAGGTGTTTTATTGCATTAAGGTCATGCAATATAAAGGTTGGTCAAATCCTATTTGCAGCAGGTCCTGTGTTCTAGTTTCAAGTCCAGTGTCTTCATATAAATATTTTTTAGAAGCCCACAACAAGTAAAATCTAGTCATGAGAGGAAGAAAAGACTGGAAGAAGAAATAAAAAGGCTTTTTTATGTTTTCCAGTGCCATCAAACATCTCACGAATCCTTCGATTTTTGTCTTGAGGTTTGTAAGCTGTCCCAGATTACTTAAAAGGAAATTTTTACATATCAAAAAGGATCTTGGCGTGAAACTGCATATGTGAAAATAGTTGTATCAAGACTTTTCCTTATTATAATTATCTCTTCTCTACTCCATTTGGAGGATACATGCAGTTGATGCCTTTTCAGTGTCGCAGCTAAGCAGACAAGTCGAATTTCCCAGAGGAACCCACCCGAGGGATTAATAAAGTTCTATCTTATCTCTCTTAAGTCCGTGTGCTCACAACAAATTGGTCACATTGTATCCCAATTTAAAGAAGAATTGTATTCTTCTTTATTCTACATAATCAACCACAGTCATCCTCCTCTGCTGACCCACTGTTAAGCTTTATAGTGGGGGAAGAAAGGAACAGTAAAAAAAAAGAAAAAAGAAGGATGCAAAATAAGGGGAATAGGGCCAAGTCCTGACCCGCTCTGCTGTTTGCCCAGGCAAAGAAGTGAGCAGGCAATGGCAACACCCCCAACCAGCAGGAGGATAGCGTATTACAAGAAAGAGAAGCAACAGCGGCGGTGTCTCTTTCAAGCGTGCAGGGGCATGGTCTCCTAAAGCAGCGTCGAGTCAGAGATTAGAGAAAAACCGTATAACTGGAGACGAATTACAGGAAGGGGAGAAGTAGCAGTTTAGTGAAACGCCTCCACTTGACTGAAATAGTTGCATTTTAAACGTTGTGCAAGTTCACAATATAGCAGCGTGGACACTGGGGACAACAAATATTGTGCTGTTGCTGTTTTGTTTTGTAGAAGAAAAAAAAAGAAAAGAAATTTCGGCACAACTCCTCTGCCTTACTGACTTTAAAGCGGTCTACTGAAAAACAGCCATACTTCTTTACTTCATGTACCCTGTTAAACGCTTGACCAGTAAGTTGATGATTTCAATCACTAGTTTTAAATCTTTTTCAGTCCATCACGATATTCATTTTGTAAATTAAGGTTGCGTTTTGCATAAAATAGACAACAAAGGATGACAAGCTTCAGGGCATTTATGGTGGCTGCCTTGCGACTGACGAGATGCCACCATGTGAGCGTCAGTCTCGTTCTCATCTGAGGTTTGTAAAAAACACTGGTGTAACTGTAGCTACATCCATGTTTTATAGACACCTGCGTCGGCTGCGTATGGCAGGTACACCTGTATGTGTTGTGGTTAGCAGCTAGCCCGGGAGGCAGAACGAGATGTTTTTCTCTTTGTTTGCAGCTAAAAAGGCTGTTGACTGAGCGAGAGCTTTGGCCGTCTTTTTCAGCTGCGTCTCACGTGCAGTTGATGTTACAGCTGTTGCAATCAATAAAGCTGTCTGCACACGCTGTCTAACAGTTTATTCATTCATATTGTACTCTGATTGGCCACAACATTAAAACCACTGACAGGTGTAGTGAATAACCTTGAATTTACATTGATGTTAGTTGACATGTACCACCCATGGGAACAATGCTGCAGACCAAGCACACCCCGCCCAGAGTAATGGCACACCTCAATGGCAGCGGCATCCCCCAGCAAGACAATAGAAAAAGTGATTTATAAACAGAATCAGTTTTTTAAAAAAGGATAAAAAGTCTTTTTCAAAGTGATCAGCTAAACCCGCCTGACCTTCTGTTTTAATATTTAACTTTGTTAGTTTGAGGTCAGTATCCTTGGCAGTCAGAGAGAAACACTAGTATTGATCTGTTATGTGCCAAGAGCCTTGCAGGAAGGAAAGCACAAATGTAGTGTGTCATCCCAGGCCTGCTGTCTTCTTTAGTTTCATCTGACAGCTCTCTTCAGTTCTTCTGCCTTTGAGTGTTCATTTAAAAAAATCCTTTAAACCCTTTCTAGAAGCTATAATCTAACTTGTATCATAAAATCACTCTTCCATTCATTAAAGTTCTGTGAGGCTGATTAAAATGACGGAAGGCCAAATTAACAATCAGTAATACTAGTAAAATCCCACCAATGAATAACAAGTGGGATTATAGTCCGTCTTTTCTAGTCATGACTTCTCCCACTTTGGCCCCAACGGCTTCTTTTAGACACTAGGTGGAGAAGAAGCTTTTGAGAAGTAGTGTTCTTGTTCCTAGCTGGATGCTTGTTTATTTTCCTGTGAATCACAAAGGGCAAGAAACCAAAACCGGTAAGAAAACAACATGGGAGGGACGGAGAGGAAAAGTGGAGGAAATTTAATTAGCGGTTGTCCATTCCTCCGGTCTCAATGTTTGGTCTCAGCAGGGCAGAGCAGTGGGCAGCGGGAGGAGAGAAGACTAAAAAGCATCTTGATTAGCGGCAG
This sequence comes from Aulonocara stuartgranti, assembly GCF_965226115.1. NCBI lineage: Eukaryota > Metazoa > Chordata > Actinopteri > Cichliformes > Cichlidae > Aulonocara > Aulonocara stuartgranti. Next base: position 7,258,961 of record NC_138948.1, on the reverse strand, counting down.
TCTCAGTCAGTGCATTTACGTGTGTGTGTGTGTGTGTGTGTGTGTGTGTGTGTGTGGTGTGTCTGACACCACAGGACATCAAACCACAGGGAGAGATGGGAAACGCTGTCTGTGGTGCAAAACGGGCAAAGACGAGCTCGTGTATTTTTATATACAGAGAGAGATAAAAATGCGACATATTCTGCGAAAAGTTCGAGTTCAGTGATTGCACTTCATCCATCATTTGTTGTTTATTGTGCCTTCGGGACGCACATAAGAAAACCGAACCATTGCTCAAATTTCCCGCCAAAATAAATGTAATTAAAAAGAAAAGCAAGCAAAAAACAAGGGCCATATTCAACTCGATGCTTCATGAAAGTCTCTCATTTTCAGTGTTGGGTAAGTTACTTTAAAATAGTAACTTAGTTACATTACTAGTTACTTCTCTCAAAAGTAACTCAGTTACTTCAAGTTACTCGTTACTTTCAAAGTAACTAGTTACCAGGGAAAGTAACTTTGGTTTTACTCAGACTTCTCTTGTTAATGTGTTGCTTCCATAACTTTGCCAGTCTTCTAGCTTGCTTACTTGCCACAGTGCACTGTGCCACCTACCAATAGAAAGGAAAAGATAATGTGCACATTTCCACGAGAGAAATCCCACGCCTGGACCGTCATTGACTGCTGCCATGATTCTAGCCTACGTCACAGCGTCATGTGCGCCTTTTACATCCAACACAAAAACTGCAGTCGTGGTGCTTTGATTGTACTCAGAACTCGGAAATTCTGCCTTCTGAATAGGAAGATGTAGGTAACACCAGACTGCAGATGAGCTGCATACAGAGCTGGACTGGGACAGAAAATTGGCCCGGGCGTTTTGACTAGAGACTGGCCACCATTATAGGAAAAATCATAAAGCCTTTGAATGAAAATAAACACTGTTGTGACAGTGATGTTCACTGTTCTGATGGTATATATGCATCAATCTATCAATCGTTTGTTGTAAGATTCAGATAATTATTTAATAAAAGCTAGACATTTTAAATGAGAATAAGAAAGAAAAGTATTTCTTTGTGCCCCCCTCTCCCTGTTAATGCCCTACATGCCCCCCTGGCAACACTTTGCTAGACCCGCCCCTGCACAGTTACCAGCTGTCAGCTACATAAAAAAGGATCCTGGTGTTATTTGTCTCTCAGAAACAGTTCATAACTTCAACTCATTCATGTCACCTAAAAGGTAAACCTGTTTCTCCATCACAGCTCTGATGGTTCAGTAAGGACATCTCCTGGTTTCATCTTCATGTTTCCCTCTCACCACATCTCCAAACCGACATCATGACCAGCAGCTTTACAGCTGTGGCTCCAGCAAACATCAGCTGATACTAGAAATTAATATTAAATAAATTCTAACAACAGCTGATCAAGCTTAAACGTGCTGCTGTTGTTTAGCGCGACATCCGTTGGTTTCCTCTTTCTGGCGCAAAATGAGCGATAAACAAACAAGGGAGAAAAGCCGATCAGCTGATCATTGATCAGTTTTCATGACTGAAGTAGAAACGGGAGAGGGAGGGGCAGAGAATGAAAGAAGAAGAGGCAGCTGTGCAGCGTAAACACAGAATAACTCCAGCTTTGTGCCTTTTTCATTGTAGCTGAATTACGGGACAAACTGTTCCTTTTCACCTCAATAAGAAACGCATAATATTTTCTCTGAATACCAGACGGGACGGTTGGCAACTCTAATAACTTATGAACAAAATAAAGTTCAACATCATTAACATCATAGCACCACCCAGCTGTATAGAAACTCCGTCATGCTAGCTAGCACGCAGTACGAAAAAGTCAGAATAACGAAAATAAACTCCACCTACACTTGGTTCATATCTGACCCAGAGAGACTGCAGGTCAGAACTTCTTACCTGAAGTTCAGGTCACACTTGGACCTGCGGCCGCCTCGGGCCTCTCCTCCTCCTGCCTCCCCTTTCCTTCATCCACCTGCTGGCCTCCACCACTTGCTAATGTTACTGAATCTGTGGAAGCTCCGCGATGCCACCACACGAAGTAACGAGTAACGAGCCCATCTAAATCCCAGTAACGACTAACGCGTTCCTGATTTTGGCACAATAACTAGTTACCGTGCTCGTTACCACAATAATAACGTAGTTACTGTAACGCGTTACTTAATAACGCGTTAGTCCCAACACTGCTCATTTTGTAAAAACCACAGTGTATCCTAAGTAATCTTTGTTTTTTCCCACATGATGACAAGATAATGAGATTTCATTGTCTTTTTTACATAATTCTGATCGAGGTTTTTTGTGAAAACATGTTTTTTTTTTTTTTTTTTTTTTTTGGTTAATTCAATCTGCTATCCGTGTTCAAAACAATTGCGCTAAAAACGGCAATGTTATAACATTCAAGCGCACATTCTCATCTGGTGTTTACGGTGTTTCCTGGAAATTATAGCCACGGGAGAGGGCTTAAAGAGAATATGACGCCACTGATAGGTGAACATACTGTTGACTGTTGCACTGAATAAAATTCATTTAAAAATGGTAACATTTGAAGCCAATGTTTAAACGTTACGGCCTTCTCGGCCGAGATTCCAAGAAATCTGTGGGGATCCAAAAATGTGTTGTTAACAGACACATGCCACAGATTGGCTTGTCGGTGGTGTCACTCGATGAAACATGAGTCCTTCACGAAAATCAAAACCGCCATTTTTTGAAACCAGGCGACGAGGGGAAAGGCTACACTAAAAACAACAATGTCGTCCGAGTTTGACAAGCAGGAGTTATACCATCGCCTCGATGTCCTCCATTGTTGTGGTGTTCATGCCACGTACAAATGACGCCACGGTACTTTATAGCATTGCTATACAGACCCCATTAGGTGGTCCTCGATTGTAATGGAAAACAAGCAAAACTGAGTGGAGCCGTGCAGGTACTAGTGGAAAAGGGCTAATAGTGTCTCAAATTCACTGGAGAAAAAGACACCAAAACTAAAAAACATGGGTTAGTTGTAATCTTCTTTGTTATTTTTTTTCTTCTAGGAAGTGAAGTTTATAATTCCTTCCTATAAAGTGACATGCAGCTTAAAGATTTTCACAGCAAACATGATACTTAGTATATGGGTTTTGATTACATGCTGCTTTTTACAGACTGCAGAGTAGTAGGTAAAGGTGCATTCCATTTGAAGTGGGAAGTTTGAAATTTCAACTTCCAGGTTGGAATTTTCAGCTGGAATGCCCCCTCATGTTGGATTTCCCACTTGGAAAGTCCACCAACTCTGACTTTGCAATCCATGATGGCAGCAGCAGCGCTCATATTTATATTACTGATGGACAAAAATGCAAACTTCTTACATGCTTCTCTCTTTTAAATGTTTCTGAATAAAATCATGTCTACATGTGGGGAAAATGTGAGTTCAGCCAGGCAGAATCGAATCAACAAATAAAGAAGAGAAAATTGATCCGGCGTTTAATGGCTGGTACTTTGTGTTTTTAAGGTCACATTTTGAACAGAGACTAAAGCAAACACCCACAACTGTTTGCCAGCATTGAGAACTGATAGCTTTTTTTTATGGCATTACTTTTCATTTTGGATTCTGTCAGAGCTTTATGAGTTTAGTTTAGATAAGTCAGGACTTGGTATTGTAGATAAGTGTGCATGAGCACGACTATGCATGAGTCTTATTATGAGGGACAGGGAGCACTCCCAACTACACCTCCCTCTCTCTCTCTCTCTCTCTCTGTCTGTCTCAACTCTTTAATGGGGTCGGCTCTTTGCCAAGTTCCACTGGCAGGCCTCCTCAGAGGTGCCCCCTCACACACCCATGCACACACACACATATTTTGATAGCACAGTTCACTTGTATAATGCTGGTTATGCAATAATGGGTGAATGGCCACCCAATATTGTGCGCTGAGGCAGATACAGACATGGAGAGGGGACACTGGTGTCCCACACATCAGCCATGGAGGGACAAATCCCAAAGGGCCACTACAAAGGCGGGCTAATGGACCGCCCCCAAAAAATCTGTTTTTTTTTCTTTAGTCCAGCAATATCAAGAGAGATAATGAATACGGCTGATTTTGTCAGAAATGACAGATGATGTGTAGTCTTTGTCCACCATAAACCTCAGAGTAGTGACTCTAGGTGAAAGCTCTTTGCCTCCTAAGGAAACCTGGAAATGTCTGCTTTTTCTGCCTCACTTTTTACAATTTTTCAGCTCTGGGGCTTCAGTGCAAAGAAAGTCCTTTGGCTGGACTTAGGGGAACTGATTACAGTGTCACAGTGACAAAGATAGTCATTTCATGCTGTGTGTGTGTGTGTGTGTGTGCATGCGTCCTGGTCAATTATATGTACAGCACAGAGATGGGGTCAAGGGTCAGTGTACCTGAAGTTTGTCTGATAGTGAGTTCATTATATCTGCTCCAGATTTCTACATCTCTCTCAATCTGTCATCCTGGACAAATCTCACAACTATTCATAAATACTGAGTCATAAAAACAAAATGTGTTAAATTTGGTCTAATTCAAGCAACCTTACCATGAAATGATTCAAATCAGGATCAATATAATTAAATTAAACACACAAATTACATACTTGCACACATCCTGCTTCACAGCAGGTTTAAGGGTTGGACCACACATTTTATTTGAATGTTTCTTACTCAGCAGGTTGTAAGTCTTATTGTTTGAGGGACAAAACTGTTTCTTTCATGTTTATTACAAAATGATAGAAAATCTCTGATAGCCAAGCCTGTGAGCTATCTTAAACCAACAAATGGCTAATAGTCATTAATCTGGCAAAGACAAGCAAATATATGCCACCCAGATATTTTTCTAGAAATTGGCGAAGCAGGGAGAAAAAAGCAGTAAAGACCTAACTTGTAAACATCAGATAAAAGTGTGATTCCTATGAACAGTGAACCCTTACCCCAGCAGCTCAAATGAAACCATGATTTATGGCAGACCTGCGCTCCATTGATCGGACGCCATGTGAACATGTTTTCATTTGGGAATGAGCTTCCCGGGGAGTCTCACCAGGTCAGACCTAATAACATTTACTTATCACTTTCAATGCCGCAGCCGCATTAACAGGTAGGCATGTACACGATGCCTCTCGTGCTTCTTTCTGAGTTGACATGATTATCGTGATGGATCACCCAATCTAGAAGTGGGTGTGGGAAATGTGCTATAACCCTGTAGCACCATGTGGCACACTCGCACAGACCCTGATGAAGTAACATTGACATTATGCCAGCAGATTATTAAAGTTGCCTGTCGTCTTAAACAAATTTTAGGGCTTAAACCATTCTTTTATTCAGCGTCCTTACTCCTCAGCACATGGTGACCAGGTCAGCATCCACTTCCTTACTTCACCTCTTATCTGCATGTTGGATATTAATGGCAGTCACTGAGCTCACTGAGTGCTTTAAGTGATTCTTTCCCCTGTGTGTTTACTTTGGGTGAACTGTCAGTTTATATGAAAGTGGTTGAATGGAGAGGAGCTCAGAGGCCTGCCGGCCCCCATCCCCCATCGGTGTGACACACAAGTGGATTTTTATGTGCTCCGTAAATATTTGAAATGGTGCCTTAGACTGCCCTTAGGACTGTTGTAACATGCTGCAGCTGCGAGAAAGCATTAATATTTAAAAAAAAAAAGAAAAAAAAAAAAGGGAGCGAATGGGCGAGTTCAAAAGTTTGTGAGGATGGAATCAGAAACTGAACGGTGACTCAACTAGGGCTGCACGATTAATCGCGATCTCAATTCATACTTATGTGCGATCTCATTTCCAAATGACAACGTTTTTTTTTTTTAAAAAAGAGAGAGAAAAGACGACGACGATTGTACCGCATTTTGATCCGGGACGTAATCTGCATGAAAACAAGCGCTCACTCTTCCTGCTCAACAAATGACAAGGGCGGAGCCTTATACCACGTGGTACAGAAGCTGGCTGCTAAAATTAGCAGGGGAAAAACAACGGAGAACACGTCAGGGACGACGAGAAAGTGACAGGAGAAAATCCGTCCCGGTCAACCACCCAAACATCAATAACGGGAACCTTATACAGCGCTTCCCTATACACGTCGAACTACTGCAGGCACAAAGAAATTACGGAGGCTATCACTTATCACCTGAACAAAGATATGGCTCCCATCAACACTGAGCAAAACGAGGGATTTAGGAAAATGATCAACACCCTAGACAAACGCTACACAGTGCCGTCCCGCAACTATTTTTCTATTGTTGCACTACCTGCTCTATACACGCAGCGTCGAGCAACGGTGGAGACGGAATTTCAAGCAGTACAACATTTTGCGGCAACGACAAAATGTGAGACATTTGTTGTTTTTATGTTTATTTATTGTTTTTATGTTCAGTCTTACGAAGTTGATGTGCAGTTAATAAGTGCAATAAATATTTATACTGGAAAAGAAAATCGCGAGAGAATCGTGATCTCAATTCTAAGCCAAAAAAATCGTGATTCTCATTTTATGCAAAATCGTGCAGCCCTAGACTCAACACTAGTCAGGTGTTTTTAGCACATCAAGGTTTTCTGAGTGACATTGTGTCCTTGTAAATGATTTCACAATAGCGCGGTCTTAATATTACAGTGGTCATGACACAACAGTAAGCAGATCCGGCAGGATCGCTAAACCTGCTGATTAAATGACACACAGGCCAAAACAGTTATGTCGAATATCTGTAAATAGAAAAACATGTTACGACAGAGCAACGGTTTGTCGGTGAAGTGCTCACATCAAACGGTGGGAGATGAAGGATTAGTTAGGTGAGTAAGTGCTCCTAATCCTGCTGTTTTGAAAATGTCACGATAATACAGCCAGGTTTTGTCTGCTGAAGTTCAGCATCCACGGAGAACAAAGGAGAGACGTTTCAGAAATGCTTTTCTTTCTCTCAGCTGCAAAGGCGTCCAATCAGATGAAGCATAGCCACATTGAAAACTCTGATTTTATTTTAGCTGAATGTAAATAATGTCTCGGCACACATGCCTTCCCTGAAAGGGAGTGAGAAAAGGACATGAAAAAAAAGAGGGGGTGACCACATATGAGAAAATCCACGGGAGAAAAGTATGCCTTTATCTTTTAATAAACGGTAAAGCCAGGAGGCAACATGAAATTACAGCATAATAGCAGTGGAGAGTCTTCTGAAGACTTAATTGCCTTAATTATAGCAGTGCGGAGAGAGAGCAGGAAAGGAAAGCATGAGCAGAAGGAGGAAGAAGGAAAAAAACAAGGGAAGCAGAGGAGAAGAAAGGTAGCAGTGGGATAGAAGAGCTGGAGCGTGAGACAGATGTTGCAGGTGTATCCAGGTGTAGTTCGGTTTGCACGTGAGCCTGTGTTTTTCTGTTAAACATGCATTTATAAACACACACGGATGGCTCTGTGTGTGACACAGAGTTAATATGCCAACCCTCGGTCCGTGTGAATGACGGAGTGAGTTCTACACTGAGAAGAGACTCTTTCCAGACGAGTGAAAATTTCGCTCCCTCAGATCTTACAAGCTGGCAGGTTTACTTAGGGATGCTAAACATAGCTTTCATTTTCCTCTGCGTCTAGACTGAGTCCTCAGTGCTTTCTGCTGCGGTTTTTGTTCACTCGGGGACGATTGTACCCTAATTCTAATGTCTCCGAGCCAGCGGGAAGTTTGTTTAGCCAGCATTATTATGAAGTACCTGTAAACCCCCCCCCCCCCAACCACCATTTTGGCAGGCAGTTCGGGTTGAGAGTTCAGCTGACTTTTGAGCATGGATGACTGATCAAGAGAGGGAGAGAGATCACGTCTCAGCTTTGAGAAAAATATTAACTTTTTGCAGGATTTCACAGTGAGACAGTTTTCGGTTTGCCTTGTTTTTGACCACCTCTGTTTGCCTCGCAGGGCTTTTGTCCTCATATGTTTACTTTTTGATTCATGGATAAAGATCAAATCTTACAAACTACCGTTGGTTGAGTAAAAAAGTACAAAAGATGGGGAATCATGGTAATCTAATATTATCTGAACACTTTATAGTGTTTCAAGTTCTTGATCAGTGAATCTCCACTGGTGAAAGAAGCTCTGTTTAAATATACTTCACTTCAAAGGTGTCAAAAGTAAAAGTACTTCTGCAGTAAAATGATCTTCTTAGTGTTTATTGTATTTTTTATTATAGATGACATTGTTATTCACTCATTATCACAAACCGGGGTGCTTGGGAGTAACTTAAATAACAGTTTGTTGTATTTTATGAAATTACACTACACTAAAGAAATAGTTCCATAATTACATCACTACATTTTATCATTGTCCACATATTACATATGTGGACAATGTACCAGTACATGGTGGTAAATATACCACCAAAATTCCCATCTCCTTGTTTCTTGAACAATTCACCCTTTAATGTTATATTAGTTTTTATAAAACCCAAATATTGTAAACTGTTACTTGTCAGGCAACTTTCTGTCTTATTGCAACTTTCATCGTGACTTCCTTCCCGATAAGCTTAATGACCAGACCTCTTTGAAATCCCTGTTGAATCTCAATGAAAGCCCACTTTTCTAGTGTGCAATTCATCTTTTTTTGAAAGGTTTACCACAGACGACTTGGTGCTGTCTCAGATTTCTTGCACAATGTCTCGTTAAACCCAGTTTGACTCATTGAAATAAACCGTATTTTAGTTCTGAGCAAATTTTTTAACCGTATTAATCCATCTTTTGGTGTCCGAAGATTGTAATTTTTTTATGGTGTTTTTTTTAAGCAAGCCAGTTTGCCTGTGGGTGCATTTTTGTTGTCGTCAGGCAAGTCCCTGCACTGCAGCGCGGGCCTGCCCGAGTGGAGATTCTTCAGGAGGGAGATCTCTTTCTTCTCAAAGCGTCTTACCAAGAGCTATTAATTATTAACTGGGAGAGCTAACATCAAAGGAGCAGACTTGTGCTGAATTAAATGGGGGCTGGAGCCTGGCAGCGTGGAGCTGAGAGAAAACTGGGTGAGAGGGAAAAGCCGATTCCACACCGCTCGCTTTTGAACTTTCCAAGTACAAAAGTTAAAGAAAAACGGAGAAAGAAAAGAGCAATGCTAGTTTATGTAAAGGAAGCAGAACGAAAGAGAAAGTTGGAAGCGCTTGTACTTATTGCGTGTTGCTGTTGTTTTTCATGGGGCTTTCCTTCACTGCTGGGAATGATTGATTCAGTTTGTTTAGTTAATTAGTCTTTAATGAGCTATGAAAGCCAGATTCATAAACATCTTGTCTATGGATTAAGCCAAGGGGAAATCTAATTAAGACAGCTTGAAATTCAGAGACATGATATGTTTACATTTTCCTGAAGCTGATGTTCACTCAGAGTCACTCAGAGTCAAGCCCCCCCAATCAGAGGACTTTTGTTCCTTTTGTTTTTCTTCCCCTGTGCTGTAAAATAAGCCCATGTACTGAAAATCTAACTATTCTATACAGTTTCATTATTTGCTGTGAATGCAAATAGTAGCAGTGGACTGTGTAAAGGAATTAAAAGCTGCCAGTTAAGTTGGAAAAAGTTTATTTCAAACTTGCTTTAACTTCACCTGCTTGTTCTTGGACAGCTATGTTAATCATTACCACCTTCCTACAGACTCAGGAAACACAGGAAACTTAAGAGTGTCACGCAAGCATCCTGTAGAAAAGCTAATCTAGGGTAAAGTCACAAAAATGATATTAAATAATGGATTATTTTGAATTTAAAAGCCTTTTTACTTTTCTTCACTCCTCATTTTTACACAGGACCTTTAGTGGCCTGTTTTTACAATTCTCTGCCATCCTATAGACTCACTCATGACAAGTAATTGATAAATTAGTCAGCAATTATTGTCAGTTGAAGCCTTTGTGACATGATGTGCCATATAGCTACCAATTAGACAAATAAAACTTGAATAGCGCACCGAGGGCTTTACAAGCCTTTGATTTGAGGAGCGCTGAGGGCCTTTTTGAGACCCACGGTGGTCTTTCTACTGAACTACATGGCTGCCCTTTTGACAAATGATGTTGAAAGTTGCTCAACATCCCATTGTTGAATGTTGTTACCTCAGAAATCAACATGATATGTTGGGAAAAGAGCAATTGTGCCTCCCCCGCACATACCACCGCTCCCTGTCCCCACTCCGTGTCCGTCCTCCGTGCCTGCAGAGTGGAGCGGTGACACTCTGCAGCCAGTCGGCAGCGGAGTCACAGCACTGTACATTGTCACTTTGATCTTCACCCCCCGTCCCTGTTCCCTCCAGTTATGAAGAACGCTGGCAAGAGCCCAAGGGCACTTGATAATACCAGGATATGATCCAGCCGCGCTCTTTTAGATCATGTAGTGTAGACATCAAAACGCTGTCTAAATAGGGCACCGTGAATCAGGCGGGGTGAGAACGGGTTGTAGGGGAAGGCAGGAGTTAAGATAAAGGAACTATTTTTTTTTTTTTTTTTTTTTCCCTGACGAGGGGAAGCCAATTTGGATTCTGCAAGGAGATACTCAGGGTTCTGCAGATCCAAGCATTTCCTTTATCTTTTGCCTTTAGCAGAACTCTTCAAAAGGCCTCTGTGTTATGACTTTCCCCCCTCTCAGATGAAAGGAGCTCACAGTTTTAACAGCAGGAAATCCATGATAACTTTATTTAACTTTTCTAAACCTGCACAGCAGAGTTGCATCACATGGAGCTGTGCATGCGTTAGTTCCTTATGGAAGTGTTTAAGTCTCTGTCGTATTATTAACTTAATATGGCGCAGATATACGTGGAATGACATCATGGTGGAGAAAGCCACATGTGCATCCAAGCAAATGTTGTCCCCGGCTTGTTTACGTCTCATCTGTTCGATTTAATTTTTCCTTCTCGTTTTCTCACTTCAGATAATGTGTGTGAAGGTTACACTCGGGCAGAGAACTCCCTCTAGTGGCCTTGAGTAAAATGTGAAATCCAACTTTGGGAGTTGAGTGTCTTTATCGGTATGATTATGCATTCCCCGGCTATTTTTCCTCAATATATCTAATGATTACTTTGTTCTGTGTTGGCAGGCAAAGAGAGCGGTGCAGCGGGGAGCCACAGCCGTCATCTTTGATGTATCTGAGAATCCGGATGCCATCGACCAGGTTTGTACACACAGAGAATTACTCCGGCATTCACGCTCTCAACAGCACTGAAACAGTCTAATCTGTCTCGGTCTCTCCGTGAAAGACTCTCCGCTTTTCATTTCTGAATGAAGCTTAGCAGCTTGCCCTGCCCTTCTGGCTGGCAGTGTATGAGTGTGTGTGTGTGTGTGTGTGTGTACAAACAATGATCTTTCTATCTTTAGTTCTGTTCAAAAGCACGCGGATCAGCCTCGCGCATTCAGCCATTCTGGGCCTTTCATCTCTCCCAACTTGTGTTTGGAGGAGTGCACTACACTCTGTGAGGACTGAAAATTGATATCCAGGTTCAGCTTTCACTAGACCATGACCAAACTCTGTTGAGCTCACAATTGCACAGGTAGCATACTTTACCTCACCTCCTGAGAGCGTTCTTTGAGTGCAAGTTTAGGGGAGCACAGGCTAAAGTAAGAAAGCATATCTCTTGTCACACAAATCGAGACAGTATTCCTGACTCCCGTGTCTCTGCCGTTAAGAGGTATAATACTCGAGTTGCTCCTCTTGAACGCCTTTGTCACAAGAATTCTCCTGTGGTATTCATTCCTGCCACACCAGGCCTGGACTTGCAGGGTTTTTTTTTCCCTCTCTCCTTGCCTCTTCTTCTCTGCTGCCGGATCATAAAGCGCGTAGCTGAGAGATAAAAGGGATTGCGCGCAGACCACATGAAAGGCAGCGCTAGGCGGCTGTGTTAAATTCCCCCGAGAGGCTTTTCCAGTCAGAGCAGCCCGATCAGCAGAGACAGGAGTCACAAGGCCGAGGGGCAGGGAGGAGGAGCTTAAAGAGAATTAAGGTCCTGGGGCCAAAATTAGGAGAAGCTTTATAAACTTAATGTACTTGACCTCCTTTTTCCTCTGTTTATACTGTAATGTGGGGCCAAGTGCCACTTGGAGTTTTGTTTTGGGAAAAGTTAAGTTTATGGTTAACTTTGTGCTTGTGTACTGTATTTTTATTTTTAGCTAGTTTTTATTGGGGCATTACTTGTTAAAGGGGAAACTCGAGTTGCAGTGGAATCGTTTCTCAGAGTAAGAGCAGCTCACCAGAATCAAGCGGGAGATCAAAAGTTTCAGCATCTATACTTTTAAACCAGAACATACAGTAATTCACTGGGGAACATGACGACAGCAGAAGAAATAGCAATGTGAATATATCTTCGGTATTTCCCTTGGGCTTTTCAAATTACAGATTCCAACCAGCAGACGAGCGGGAAGAACAGAGAGGGCGAGGAGGAGTAAAGGAGTATGCCAACTGACTCAAAAGCCAGAACATACTATTCACTGACTATTTCCTCCTACTCCCTCTGGCAAACGTGGCCGCAGTTTCCATGTCTCGGGCCTATAGGTCATTTTTCCCAGCTGGGAAAAGTTTAAAACTTTTTACATTCACAAAGGTCACCGGTTTCTCTTTGCCTCATATCCTCTTTGTCTCACACTACATATGTTAATTGGTCTAGAACAATCCACCAGAGAGTGGTTTAAAATTGTTGGAGTTGAATAAAAAAGAACAATCAGTCCTGGGCATAATTAAAAAGGCCTCATTTTGCATATTTGACACTTGTATTTTTATTTTTTATTCCTATTTATTCTATTTATCCCCTTTGTATATTTTATTTATATTTGTCTCTGTATTTATATGTGTGTGTGTGTGTGTGTGTGTGTATGTATGTGTGTATATATATATATATATATATATATATATATATAACAGTTCTGTAACTGTAACTTCGGTCGTTGCTGTGCTTTTTTTGGAAGTCGAATTTCCCAGAGGAACCCACCCGAGGGATTAATAAAGTTCTATCTTATCTTATCTCAAATGCATTTGAGCTCAAGGTTTAATATCCACAGACCAAACTTCAGCTCAAGCAACCCTTTCCATGAACTGTTTTTACATATATAAAAACAGCTTGAAATTAAAACTATAATGGAGCTAAAAAAAAAAAACAAAGGTTCAACCTGTCCGTACCTCCATATTGCAGTGGTCTGCTTTGATTCCAGACAGACACACACATCTCCCCTGGGGTTTGCGACAGGAAGGGGATCTGGCTTAAGACTTTGCCTGAATCAAAACATGCGGAGCGACCCACTGTGGCGTCCCCTGGAGACGAGGGATCCGCTATTTCCACTAATTAAGGAGGAAGGGTAGTTCTGACTGTGAAAGCACAAACTTATTGGTTAACTTGCGATTGACTAATACCACAGATAATCCTCCATTATGAAACAGAATAACCGAGATTTACAAAATAGACTGAAAACTAGTGACCGAGTGCATAAGCTCAATAGTAAAGTGTTTACAGGGTCAGTACAGAAAGAGGTTCACCCACACTTCTTTAGGACCAGAGCTCTGATTGGAACCATAGCTGTCGCCACGAACAACACTGGAAAGCTACGTCCATGTTTTATGGAAAAAAAAAAAAGAAAGATGATTTTTTTTTTTTTTTTTTGATCATCTAAAAATAACCTACATATAAGAAAGCCTTAAACAGTAACGTTCAGCTAATGTGAGTTTCTCTCATTGTCTTCACACGAGGTCGGACATTGAAGTTATCATTGTGTGTGACATAGTGCTTTGGTGCCACCCTCTCAGTAGATATGTTATTGGAAACAAACTATATTAGTTACTTTATCCCTTCCTTTAACCAGCTTTGTTCTGATTGGCTGCACGTTGCAAGAAGAAGGTGGCTGGGGCATCTGTGCTCATACAGGGCCACAAAAAAACCTGTAAATGTGGAGTTCTACATAGACAGACCGCATTATTTAAAACCTTGGCCGTGCATAACAGGTCCCTTTTGAACACGACAGCTTTCATGTCAAAATTACAAAACCGGTCTAATTTAGTTAGAAAACAAGAGGCCTGTGTCTCACGTGTCTTCTTTCTCCGTCTCCTCTTCAGCTCAACCAGGTTGCTGAGGATCCCTTGAAGCGGCCGGTGGTTTACGTGAAGGGCAACGACGCCGTCAAACTGATGAACATCGTCAACAAGCAGAAAGTGGCCCGTGCTCGGATACAACACAGACCACCGAGGGTAAGTGCTTACTCACAAAAAACCCTCAAAATCGCTGTGTAGATGGAGTGCATGTGTGTGGGACAAATCTCAGGCGCATGTGAGGAACTTGGGGATGAGGTGAACATGTTTGTGAGGCCCACGCGGCAAAACAGCGCAGAGAAGCTTTGGATGTGAAGACAAACGAAAATTCCAGCTGTGAAATCTGACCCCTTTTCCTTTCTTCTCTGCTCTTTGCTGCCCCGAGGCCAAAGACTTTTTCGCAGCACTTTGAGAGATTAATATCAGCCGTTCAAAGAGCTGTTTGTTTGCTTGGAATATTTGATAAGAGACCTGCACACTTTGAGGTCAAATAACTTGACATAATGAAACCTCAAGAGAAAGGATTGGTGATGAGAGAGACTTTTCAGGGAGCAGTAGTGTAGCAGTGTAGTAAAAAAAACAAACCGTATTATTATTGCTACTGACTCGTTTAAGCTCTAGTCTGCAGAATGGTCTCAACTGTGTAGTTGTAGCTCGAACCTGTGCAAATTACTGACAGAGTGAGAAGACAGTGATGCACATGGCAAAGTGAACTGGCCAGCATGTATAATCATCCACGTATCTGTTCTTTAACACGCCACTGAATTATGCATGAAGGTCGCATTTTATATTATTTGCATTGAGCGGCGAATGAGTCACAGCTTTGCGTGTTCTGGTCTGCTGAGCAAGTAACAAAAACTATAATCAAATATGTCGAAATGCCAGTAAATGGAATTTTCTTTCTTTTAAATGCAAGTCTTTATACGATGAAATAACCCTTTTAACGAGACGCATGTGTTTCTGTTGCTTTCCTTTTTCCACAGCAGCCCACAGAGTATTTTGACATGGGCATCTTTCTGGCCTTCTTCGTGGTGGTGTCGTTGGTTTGCCTCATTTTGCTCATCAAGATCAAACTGAAGCAGAGAAGAAGCCAGGTTAGTGAGGAGCTCAAATAACTTGAGAAACTGTTTCATAATATGCCAGTCTGTGTGTGTCACAACCAAACGTATGCCCGCGTCGTGCTGAAAACACACCCAGATATACAACGCCGTGCCTTGTTTTTCCAGTCAGCACGACTTTAGTGGGAGTTGGAGGCGTTGCGTCAGGCGACAGTAGCTCTGCCGCTGATTGATTCCCCTTCTGTGCCGACAAAAAGCTCTCGGTGGAGGCTTACGTCGGGTGCATGAATCAGGATTAGCATTCAGTTAATGCTGATGCGAGGCTGGCTGGAGGAGCCAAGTGTACAGAGATGTCATGACGGCGCGTAAAACCTGTCGACGTGGTCGTGACTTCGTTTGGTGGTTAATTAAGTGAACTCGCCTCACACCGAGGGCGGATTTATCACACGTAACAACCATTTCCTTCTCAAAATGTGAAGAATTAATGAACTGCTTGTGGTGTAAATATTGCTTAAACAGTAACTGTAAATCCATTACGTTACTTTTTTGGTTTTAATGAAGGATTCCTCAAGGGATCGTCCTCGCGCGACTCGAGTTAATTAACAGACGGAAAATCCTGAACTTTTAAAGTCCTCGTGTTTTCTGTTTGTTAACCCTGTGATGGGAATTCCTTTCATCCCAAATTCATTGCTCTCTTGCTAATCAGGGTGTGGGTTGTGACCTGGGATAATACCCTGTGGAGACGTGATTTAGTTAAGCCAGAGCATAAATAACCGTGTCTTGTAAACAAGTGATGCACCATCAGTTTAGGCACTCAGTACTATAAATCACAATGTCTGCTCCACACGAGTCATTTAGTTTAATCCTAGTAGGCAGTTCTGTACGTGCCGACTTATCAGTCAACATTTCCTAATAAGTAACAAGTTTAAGACGACGCAAAGCAAATTAAAAGATGAAACGAGGACAGGGAATTAAAACCAGAAAGATGCTCATGCATCAGTGAAATATTGCAAAATGATGCACTGTGTCAGAGGGAGAAGTGTTAAATCATGATGTCAGCCCCCCAAAACGCACACTTGCCAACAGTAATGTGTAGACACTTTAATGGAATTTCTTTTGAAATCGCTCATCTCAGCTTTTATGTCAACTTTGCTTCGAAAGGTCGTGCAAAAGTCAGATGTTGGTCTCAAATGTGCTGCTACCCCCTCTGACACTGTGCCACACCCTCCTCTCCACAGAGCTCGATGAACAGAATGGCCATCCAGGCTCTGGAAAAGATGGAGACAAGAAAGTTCAAGGCCAAAGGCAAGGGACAGCGCGAGAGCAGCTGCGGAGCCTCTGATTCGCTGAGCAGCAGCTCCACCTCTGACTGTGCCATTTGTCTGGAGAAGTACATCGATGGTGAGGTAAGAAGAGTTTTTTACCTGGGGTACCCTGAAATCTGGAAGGAATGAAGGAGTTATTTCACTTCTCTGAAGCTTCACATAGGTTGTTTTTTTTTTTTTTTTTTTTAGGCCGCCTTCGTGACAGACCATATTATCAATCAATCAAACTTTCTTTGCGTTTAGCACTGTTTAATAATAATAATGGATTGGATTTATATAGCACTTTTCAAGGCACCCAAAGCGCTTTACAATACCACTATTCATTCACTCTCACATTCACACACTGGTGGAGGCAAGTTACGGTTGTAGCCACAGCTGCCCTGGGGCAGACTGACAGAAGCGAGGCTGCCATATTGCGCCATCGGCCCCTCTGGCCCCTCTCAACACCAGTAGGCAGTAGGGTAAAGTGTCTTGCCCAAGGACACAACGACCAGGACAGAGAGCCCGGGGATCGAACCCGGCGACCTTCCGGTTACACATGCGCTTCCCAACCCCCAGTGCCACGGTCGCCCCAATGTCTTTTAAAACTGAGAAATTGATAATAAAACTGAGCAAAATGTTATAAATCTGCACAAATAAAAAGATGACCATGGATGAAAGGGAAGAAAATAAAGCAAAGCTGGATTAGGAAAGACTGTGCTGAATGTTGTCTGCTTGTAACAAAGCAAAGCACTTTTATTTGATAACTGCCGACACGTTTTGTTTCTTTAAATCAGATTTTTTTTAAATGAGAATATTTCAAACTGTTAAAGCAAAATGCATAATAATGCAGTCCAGACTAACAGTTTGAGTGACACTTTGCAAAACACCGAAAAGTTCAACACAAACGCAGGACTAATGTAAAACATCTGCATTGAGATGGATGCTTTTAAACGCTTCAAGGTTCACGCAGGCATAAGTGAACCATATGGGAGTCAGAATGCTTAACTCTGGTCGTGCTAAAGCGGTCATCCACCCGTCTCGTTTGTTTTCTTTTCATTGCATATTCTGTTGACATGAAACATAATGCAGTTTTTATGGACAATGGAATGGAAGTCCCCCTGATGTGCTCGGGGACCGCAGTCCTGCGATCTTTAGTGACACGCTTTCCGCTACCTTTTTAGATGTTTAGCTCAGTCTTTCAGAGCACCTGGAGAGATAAGGGTACCCAGAGTGCACTGGATTGTGATTAGGCTTCCTGTTTTCGCATTGTGGCCTTCTTTAATCCTTCAAGGAGTCATTGTCAAATTATGTATCCTAATCTTTGTAGATTTACAGTAAGAGCATTGCTCATCCTCATTCAACGATGATGGGGGGGACAAACCCCAGTGCCCAGAAGGGACGTAGTGGTGTGTGTGTGTGTGTGTGTGTGCGCGAGAGTTTGTGGTTATGTGTGTCTTCGGTAAGGAGGAGAAGAAAACAGAACAAAGCATGGCGCCAGGATTGCACAGAGGAAGTGGCGATATAAAAGACTGAATGGCATCAAAGCTGTTTTTGAGCAGTGAACCAAGCAACAAAAGAGCCTAAAGATGAGTCATATTAAGCCACACAGTAAAGTATTTGTGGCAGTGAAAGAGTTGTCGCTGGAAAACCAGTGCTCCTAGTTTAATACTTTGGAATTCTTCAAATGGAAAATTATCATATTTAATGGTGTATGAGTAAAAGCCTGCTTTGTTTGAAAACGTGGATTCATTGAGCATTAAAGTTGCATTTTACTGTGGTGTGAGTATTGTGTTTGTCCCATGATGTCAAGTTAGTTTTAAAAAGTCAATTAGACTCACGATCAACCGATAACAGTTCAGTGTAGCTTTGCTGCCACCTTCTGGACACCAGGCTTCTCTTAAGTTCACATTAATTCACACTTTCTTAAACTTTTCTGCATATATAATACAACTGCAACTATGAAATAATACATATAAAATGTGTTTTTAAAGGAGACCTGTTGGATACATGGGAAGTTTCAAATAATGTTATCAGAGTATGTGCAAGTTGTCTCTAGGCTTTGTATGATGTCAGAGAGGATGGGTTTATCGCTAATATGGTCATCTTAGGGACAGAGCTATAAATACAACGCCCCCACCCACCTGCCGTTCAAATCTTTTGTTTGCAAGCAGCAGCCAATTAGATGATAGCTGTATTAAAGGAATCAGGGGAACGCTGGCTTAAAGGGTGGGTAAATGGAAATAAATGGCTTGTTTCCTGCATCACAGCCGAGTATAAGATAAAATGAGGAAATCTTTTTATACTGCAGTCACTCTTTTAGTAACCAAGGATGGACATATGGAGCTTGAAACCCCTGAAAGCTGATTCTGCTCATCAGGATGTTTTCTGTCGGAGAAACGTTTCGTCACTGTTCCATGTGACTTTCTTTCTTTGTGGAGACCAAAAACATTTCTCCGTTGGAAAGTACGAACATGAGCATGCATCAAGATATTAGGACTCCTTTAATGCAATATACATATGAATGACTTATTGGTAAGAAATTAATTGGCTTGAAAATGTTGAAAATGTCTTAACTGGGTTTAAGAAAAACCCCCAAAAACTAAATGACTTGTTTGGGTGTTTGATTTTTTTAATTTTATTTATTTATTTTTACATTAATCATTTGATTTTTTTTTAACCACTGACATAAACCAGATATATTGAATGTTTTTTAAAATATTTCTAGAATGAATTATTTATCGGACAGTATTATGAGATTTAAAAAGATTATATCAGCGTAATTAAAAATAAGAGCATGCGTTTGATATATTTCATTGCTGTATTTGCTGCTGTTTGTGCTTTGACAGTGCATGAAGATTAACTGCTGAATTTTTTATTTTCTCCTGCAGGAGCTGCGGGTTATCCCTTGTGCCCACAGATTTCATAAGAAATGTGTCGACCCCTGGCTGCTCCAACATCACACCTGTCCCCACTGCAGACACAACATCATTGGTGAGTTGATGTTCAACCTCTGGTTATGCTGAGGGTCCCTTTTAGAAATGTTTCTTAATGTTGTTTTATTTGTCATCACAGAGCAAAAGAAGGGAAATCCAGGACCAGCATGCATGGACCCCGGCAATCCAGTCCATGGCAGGCAACGAGTGGTCCTGCCAGTTCATTACCCGGGAAGGGTGCACCGTGCTGGTCAGGTGACAGCTTACCCAACTAGAACCAGCATGGACCCGCATGGCAACCCAATCACGGTGCTCACTGTGGACCAGCACCCAGATCCCCAAGGTCTGTACCCACCCCAATCGACGTCGGCCTTTCTCCGGAGCTACCACCCCACTCTCCTGGAGCATTCAATCAACCCTCACCACTGTGGATTAGAGCACCGTGGACCCCCTGCTTACCCTTCACAGCCTCATCATGTTACGTTTAAAAGACCCAAAATCCATAATCGCAACTTCTCCCGGGCAGCCTGTTTTTCGCAGTATGAAACCATGTACCAGCACTACTACTTTCAGGGGCTGACTTTCCCTCAACCTCCTGATGGTGGCCAAGGATCTGCTGTGCCAGGGCAGCTTGGTGGAGGAGGGGTCCACAAGAGCCACCACAGCAGGGCTTTTCAGCAAGGGCTGTTGTACCCCACGGTGGTACACATGGCACCTGCGTCTTCTTCAAGGATAGCTGATAATGGCAGCACTTCTGGCCTTAGCTGCTATCACGGGCACCGCTCAGTGTGCAGCGGCTACCTCGCTGACTGTCCTGGCAGTGATAGCAGCAGCAGCAGCTCTGGCCAGTGCCATTGTTCCTCCAGTGACTCCATGTTGGACTGTACTGAAGTCAGCAACCAGGGGGTCTACGGTAGCTGCTCTACTTTCCGCAGCTCACTGAGCAGCGACTACGATCCTTACGTTTACCGGAGCAAGAGTCCGTGTCGGGGCTCCGGGGGGGAAGCGGGAGCTACGGCTTGCAACACAGTTTCAGCTGAGGACTCATCTTCCCCTGCACCCTTGGGACATGACTGCCTCCAGCTCCCAGCTGGAGCTTCAGGATATAACACGGGGGACCATCTCTCCAACTGCAGTTTGGAGCCCAACTATAGCAGTCGCTCATCACTGGAACCCAGGGAGAACAGCAAAAATAGTACTACCTCAGCCGGGGCTTCAGAGGCTGCCGGAGGTGACAGGGGACAGGGGGCACAAGAGGAGTCGGGGGAGCTCGGGGCCGCAGCCTGTAGCTGCTGTTTTGAGGTGCTTCCGCCCAATGTTGAGTGCAAAGGGCAGGACTTGGACCAAGCAGGGCGTCTTGCCTCCGAACGCTGTCACAGGGAAATGGACTTCCAGTGGTCAACCTCCAAGAACTACTTTGCCTCTGAGCAATTGTGCCCTTCCTCTGAGCAGGTGAGCTATGAAGGGCTGCCTTGCTGCTTCTACAAAGAGATGAAGGTCCACAGGGCCACAGCAGGGCGTTATACTGAGGACTACGCTGTTAATGTGCAGTATGCACACGCAGACTCAGAGGCCTGCTCAGGACAGGGCTGCTGCGAACTCAACCAGAGAATACCCATTATTCCTGAGGACACAGATTGTGAATCGGGTACAGGGGCAGAGACCCAGAGCAGTTTATTACCAGTCAGTGTCACAGTGGAGACGGAGTTGCGGACAGGGGAGCAGCGTGAGCCCACGGACAGGTACTTCACCTCAGGACAGTTTAGAGGTCACCCATACCTTCAAGAGGAGGAGACCAGGGCTTTGTTTCACCCTCAGCTCTCTGCAAGCCCCACTGTACTGGGAAGCAGTACTTCAACATATGAGGGAGGTTTGGGCATATGAACCTGAGTCCTGAAAGAATGGGACAATGTATGTGGTACCGTGTCAGTCAATCATTGAAACCCTCAGTTGCCTTGTTCTAGCCTTGCTCTCTGAGCACTGAATGTTATCATCTTAGATTGTGTGGATTTCTACTGAAATGGCCTGTCATTCATATGTATATGTATATATATATATGTATGTATGTGTATATATATATATATGTATGTGTATATATATATATATGTATGTATGTGTATATATATATATATATGTATGTGTATATATATATATATATGTATGTGTATATATATATATGTATGTATGTGTGTGTATATATATATATGTATATATGTATATATGTATATATATATATATATATATATATATATATATATATATATATATATATATATATATATATATATATATATATATATATAGTATTAAGTTCATTCCTGTGGCCACAAATGATACTACACACATGGATGGAGGTTGTTAACTGAAAATTCAATTGGGTTGGTATTGGCATCTATTTGAAGACTTCCTGCTGCCATGAAGGGTTTGCAATCTGGGCCCAGTTTTTAATAAAATCTCAACTCAGTTTTGTTTTTATGTGCCAGCTCTAGAAATCTGATTTTTTTTATTTTTTTTTTTACACATAAGTACACTATCCGCATCTACATATACATTTTGCATATTTGTGCACATGACCACTGCCTTTAAAGCTTCATCCACCAAGTCAAGTAGATTTTATGGACTTAGCTACCAATACCAAAACAGAAAGACATGATTGTTTTATTTTAAACTGTTTTCAAGCAGGGAAATGGGTCTTTCTAGGTATTTGTGACCCACTCATTTCTCCATGGAGAAAAAAAAAAAGCTATGTATAACTACAGAAAATTGCATAGAAATGTGAATGCAAGGCTGACACTGGTCAATACACAGAATTTGTTTTATGCATTGCGTTTCTGTCCAGTTGTGGCCTACCTGTATGAGAGATGCCAGAGCAACGTGGCAAGCCTTATGCTGGGCTGGGAAGCTATTTGTAGCAATATCTAGACACTGCACAGGTTTTCGTTAAACTTCAGACCAGAGCGAGTGTCTCGGGGTCAATAGATTCAAACATAGAGTGTAGCACTCTACTTAATGTTTGGAAGCCCTTAAAAGTGTATTTTTTTTGTCACTTACCCGATTTCCACAATGAAACATGCTCTATTAAATATCTTTAAAGGTTCTAGCATGTATCAAAAGGCCAAAGGAAAGTAGCTGGAAAAGACTCATCTTTTAAAAGGGTTCCTTATTTGTACTGTGACTTTTCTTTTTGAATGATGCAGTTATAAGTACCGCAGTGTATCCGTTTGAATCGTGCTGTGCATAATACATACTTGCGATATCATTGCTTGTCATTCATGCCTTTCTGTTTGTCCTGCAGACTGTTTTTAATACTGTTTCTATGAAATATACACATTCTCTACACAGAGGAAAACCTGAAATAACCCTATTTATAAGTTAACCCAGTGCTGTAATCAAGTGAGAATCTAATCTTGCCTTTTGCATAGAGATATGTACCTACTGCAAATATAACATTTTGGGGTACTTGAGTCACTATTTAAGTTTTTTTGTTTTTGTTATTGTTTCTAGCACTTAAGATTAAAAAATGTGTACAAAAATTAATATTTTTTAAGAATATAATTATTTTCTGTCATTACTATTACAAATGTTTAAAAAAAAAAAGGCTAGAAATCAATCTGTATATTTCTGTACCTGTATAGCAAACACATTTCATAAATGGAAATATGTTCTCTGAATATTTATTTACTAATATATTTATCTTTAAGCCATGTCTTATGTTCCGAGTGTATGAACATTTGAGTTGCTTTTTATTTTGAGGAAAATCACTAACATGAGACTTTGTATATACATGGTAATTGCACAAAAGACGATTAAATCTTCTCTGACCAAAAAACTGATTTTAAAACTTTAGTACCATACAGTTTTGTAATTAAAGTGTATAAAGATATGTAAAATATACAGTTTTATTCAAGTAACTAATGTTGTGGTGTCCTGCTTTTCATCATGTGCACTCTATATTAATGTTTTCTTATTTTGTGCAAAAAGTCAGTGGTTTAAATTCTAAGAGCTTCATTATAAGGAGTAATTAATGTGCCTTTTGCAGCTTTGGTAATAATCCATTTGGATATTATGATTAGCTTTTTTAGCTTTTATTCATCACCAAAACACATTACCAAAAAAAAAAATCATCTTGTCATTTGTACAAGTACACATACAGTGAGATCTATTAAGAGCAGTTTTCATAATAATTCCTCTGGATTTCATAAATGTTCTCTGACCTTTGGTCATTCTGCAATGAGCAGATGGAAGCCTCAAGCTAGAAAACTCAAGTCTGAAAAATCTGTACAGTCATACTGCAGAGACGCCTGAAACTGACTTTACTTATTCGATATTTTACAGAAGGCATTCGGAGTGCATCTCACAGCTTGAAACCAGAGTGAAGAGCCACAACTCCACCTGTGAAATTGTAGTATTGCACACAATAGAAACCTGCATCTTCAATCATGGATTTGAACTCCTCCTGCAGAGGAAAAAGAACAAGGGGACCAATGACTAACAGTGAATCCACAAAGTGACAGACATGCACACAGCAGTACAGTGTGAATACATAACAAGCTTCAGCTGTTTCTTTTCCAGAGTGGATGTTTAATACTGTGACTGTGCATATAGATCCAATCAGTTGATGTGCACTAAAGACACTGTAACCTCATTTAAATGCTGTCAATTTTTTCTTAGACTAAAAGAGGGTTTAGAAATGTGACAAACAGTGCCAGTACAATAGAGTACTCAGATAAACAAATTCACGCCATTTATCATGAATCAAATCTCTCTTTCAGAAAAAATTATGTGAATGAAAGATCTAAGAAGGGAACTTGAAATTCAGAACTGTAATCAAAGTAAGCGCAGCAATGACAGAAATAAGATACAGACCATAAATCTGCCTTACCTGGCTGGGGAACTTGCGGATGCTCTCTACTAAATACTGATAAGACTTCCAGTCTCCAGCAATAACCTCTCCCAACACTGGGATTATCTGGAAACTGTACGCATCATAAAGCCTGAAAAAGAAAACGGGAATCTCTCAGAACTAGAACCCAGTGTTAGTCTCAAATAACTCCCATAATTACACATTTCACTGAGCTCCTGGACAGTCTGAGGTGCAGCCTGACAGAATTGGATGCACCAAATCATGTCAGGTAAGCATGGGGCTACTCAATAGTATCACTTCCTCCAGGAACTGCCTCGATACTCTCGCCATATGAGACTGAGCTTTTTCGTCACCAGGGGGGAGCCAGGACCCACTGCAACAGTGTGAGGTCTGACACTCGTTTAATCCTGATACCTAATGGCAGTCAGGGTATCTATCATTGGAAGTAGTGCAAGGACTTGGTTTGAGTAGAGTCCATGCATGAGTGGCCTGGGAGATGAGGGCTACTCAGGTGGGCAGGGGTGATTGTGTGTGTGTGTGTGTGATTAACAAACCCCTCTGCTACTTGCTGTTACTTGACCAGATTTATTTCACAGATGTTTAATAAACATTATCCTTTACTCTTGATTTATATGATTTTCCAGAGTTCATTTGTGAATATCATGTATTTATACTTTTCAATAAACTAAAACCTCTAAATCACATGCAATCACAGTTCTAGTGCCTCATTTCACTTTGTGTTGAAATCTGTTGAACTTTAAGTCAACAGTCTGCAAGTCAAACTGATCAATGATCAGCTGATGATTCTCAACTTCTTTTTAAATATCCCAAAACTCCATTTCTACTTAAGTGCATGCATACTATCTTAAAGAGAACCAGAAGAGGGCAGCAAGAGCTCATTTAGTCTGTTACATCTGCAGTTTCAGAAAAAGTCAACTGACTTGTAATTAAGCAATATTCATCACATTATATAAACTTATAAAACCATAAAAGCATCTCTTATAGAGAAAATGAACATTTCAGCAAGACTATTTTTTACAGTATTGATTTATATTACATATGCACTCAAGGCCATCTTCTCCTCCTCACCTTGCTAACAGGGGATTTGTCACTTTGCTGAACTCTAAGCACATAAACCTGCCGCCAGGTTTCAGGACCCGCAGAGCCTCCTGCAGTGCCTGAAACAGCCAGTTATTAATTTAATGTCAAAGGACACAAAAAAATGTTACTCTAAAAACACAGCTGCTGGATTCATCTCTTATTTAAACTGAGAATAAATTAGTAAAAAATAAAATTTAACTGGAAACAGAAAATAAAAAGACCGTTAAAAGTAACTTACCTGATCTATATGAGTAACGTTTCGAATGCCGAAGGCGATGGTGTATATATCGAACTGGTCATCATCAAAGGGCAGTTCCTCTGCGTCGCCAACCACCCATGATAGACCTGATACAAAGGAAAACGCAAACAAGCATGAATTCTGTGGGTTATTGGCAGTTTGCAATTCCTCGTGACAGTTTATGCCAATAGCTCCGCCATAATTACAGTGTATCTGTTCGGGTCATGCATGGCTAAACAGAAATCTCCCACACTTATAATTAAACTGTTTGCATCTCCTGTATCCTGTGTGTCGTTCCCACCACCATGACTTGCAGAATGTTTCAAGCTGAATAGTGGCACAAATTTAATTTACATTTTGTTTTACTTGATCTAAAAGTGTTTACAGTCAAGTTGCAGTGTTTCCACCACTAAAGCTGGATGCTTATATCTGATATCAGTGAACGCAGGTTTTTTTCTTTAAACGCATTTCCGTGCATACGTCTCCTCCGCTCTGGTGTCAGGTTGACATTGTTGTCAAGATTTCACAATCAAATAACTTTTTTCCACTGACGTAAGCCAGGTATACACTGCAATTGTGGCTGTCCCACAAGAAAGACGACCAACGTGAAGGAAATGCTCCAAAACGCAGTTGTACGTAACAGCGAGTTGCCTTTTGTAACAAACCAACCAGTATGATGCAGAAGTTTGGTCTGTACGATGTGTTCAACTGTTCCGGCTCCAGAGAGGATGCAGGTGGGATAAATATCTCAGGAATCACCACCTTGCATCGGAACATGCAATTAAACACGTATAATGATTGGATAGCGTTCTCGAACAACTCCTTTTCCCCATAATACAGTGTCA
Organism: Aulonocara stuartgranti; assembly: GCF_965226115.1. Lineage (NCBI taxonomy): Eukaryota > Metazoa > Chordata > Actinopteri > Cichliformes > Cichlidae > Aulonocara > Aulonocara stuartgranti. The sequence continues at coordinate 7,232,638 of NC_138948.1, read as the reverse complement.
CTGCTGGTGCTCTACCAGTTCTGCATGGTTTCTTTTGAGAACCAGACGATATTTTGACAGGTTTGAGAACCGATTATTATGTAGAGTTACAAGCAGAAGGTAGGGGAATTTCTGTGGGAAGGAAATGATGAAGAGAATCTCTGAATCATTGATATTTTTTTTTGTTTGTTTTTTTAATTGTGACTTAGCCCAAAAGCCACTAACAACTCCAGGTTCAATTTTGGACCACAGCAGTGGTAAACATTTTGGCACTGGCATCAGTCTTTTTTTGGTGGAATTGCATAGAATCTGTCCTATATTGGGCTCCACAGATCCACAAACAAAACTTTTGCTTAACTACCACAACGATCAACTCAATACTGGCATCACTGCGGAGAAGAACAAACCCAAACAGACATTTCTGATTTCAAGAAAGGAGAAAATCTCATTGAGCTGTGGTAGCAAAAACTTCATCTGTATATGTGATCTACTATTTTAGCTATTACCAGGACCACATTTGAATGAATATTTGAGGAACTGCTGCTATGCATCAGACCCAATGAATCAGAAGGTATGACCTTTGGAAACTGTGCACCAAACCTCATTTCTACAAGAGCCATTTCTGAAATCTCACAGACTGTAGGCATTTCAAGTATTATCTCCAGGCTGATGACAATATGTTATAGACATATTAGTGACACTTTTGCACATCTTAAATTAAAAAACAGTATTTTCCACATTAACCTTTTGATTCTGAATGGTTAGTTCTCCTTCTGTCAGACACAAAGCCAGCTTTCATCAATGAAAAGCTGTTGATTTCTCAGTTATAATGCATCTGAGGCTACGTGACACAGCATACATTGCCAGTTTCCTTCAGAACAACTCAGCCAAAGTGAGGCTAAGGCTCCTATTACTGATGAGATCTGTACATGCACAGAATCACAGGGACCGAGTATCCAGCTTGAAGACACTTGAAGCAGTTTTGCATTTAGAAGATTACCAGCAGTGATGCCCAAGCTCTCAGCCTTCTCCTTTCCCACTTTGAGCATCTCTTTGTTGATGTCACAGACAACAGCCGTTGACTCCCGGGGCCCGTCCGTCTCTATCGTGGAGTAGCTGTTGGAAATGTCCTGCAATGACAGCGTCTGGCCGAAGCGTACCGCCCGCCTCTGTTGCCGCTCCCGCTGAGAGCGAACGTACTCCAGGAAACGGAAAGAAATGTCACCTGAAGATCATCACAGGGAATACAGATGTGTATTGCCAGTAGATGTTTCAGTTTGATGTTTCGCAGAAGCGCACACAAACGGTTTTACCTGTTCCACCCGCCACGTCCAGGAGCCGAGCACCAGGCTGCGGATGCATCGCATGCAGCAGCATGTCCTTCCACAGTCGATGAATCCCCAAACTCATGGCATCATTCATTATGTCATACTTCTGTGCCACATTCTCAAAAACTTTATATACTGAAAAAGAAAAAAAAACAATAAGAAAGAGGTATAGAATAGGGGTAGGATTTATGACGTAACCTATAATATTATCATAGCTACCCTGGACATCAAATATGACATGATACAGTGGTTTAGTGATACAATGCAAAATAGTCCATATATGAAATATCAGTAATCTGTGCAAATGAAATAAAAGAATATCCCCAAAAAGTTTAGAAAGCAGAGCGTTAGTGCGTATGTGTATCACAGTTATTCGTTTTAATGTAGCAGCTCAATGTGAGTGAGTTCCTCCTTCACTTCAAGGTTTGCTGCAAGAGTCCTGACAGCGACTAGAAAGAGAGAGCAGATTTCTCCTGTTTTGGCTTCCCTTCATTGGCTCCCTGTTAAATCCAGAATTGAATTCAAAATCCACCTCCTCACATACAAGGTCTTAAATAATCAGGTCCCATCTTATCTTAATGACCTTGTAGTACCATATCACCCTATTAGAGCACTTCGCTCTCGCTCTGCAGGCTTACTTGTTGTTCCTAGAGTATTTAAAAGTAGAATGGGAGGCAGAGCCTTCAGTTTTCAGGCCCCTCTTCTGTGGAACCAGCTTCTAGTTTGGATTCGAGAGACAGACACTATCTCTACTTTTAAGATTAGGATTAAAACTTTCCTTTTCTCTGTATCTATTATTGTGCGATCTACTGTACAATATAAAGCGCCTTGAGGCGACTTTTGCTGTGATTTGGCGCTATATAAATAAAATTGAATTGAATTGAAGGTCATTTTGTGTATTTTTTATTTTTACCCTCAATAATATGGCAAGCTAATGCACAAGGAGTCAGGAATTACTGACTGCTACAGAGTTGTTATAGTTAGTTTTGTATTTTCTAATTAGATTTTTTCTTCATTGAACTTTTAGTTTTTAAATTCAGTTTAGTTTAGTTATTTTCCAAAGTGGATTTCCTTGTTTCAGGTCTAGTTTTTATTTATTTATTTATTTTAATAAATGTTTAGTTTTAATTTAGTTGTTAGTGTTAGTTTTAGTCCTTTAATTATTATTGTATTAAAGGCATGTATTAGAGGCAAGATTTAGGAAAATTAGTGCAGATATTACAATAAAAACTTATGACAAACTCATAGTGTGTCATAGTATTGTAGACATCTCAATAATAATATAATGTCTTTCGGTGACTAGCAGGCCAAGTTACCAAACTAACAGACACTAAAACTAAGGCCATTACCTCTACATTTTTTTTTAAAGTTTAGTTTGTTTTCACATCTAGTTTCAGTTTTTAGGTTAGTTCCAGTTGACTGTGATAAAATTGCTCTGCTAAGTCAGCCCAGGTCAAAAGTTTGGGAGACTTTTTGGAATTTTGGAGAGTTATAGAGGTAGGTAGGGTTGGGATGGTTTCACATGTGCAGACATCCCATGTCTGCACATGTGAAATATGATGAATATGAATATACTGGGTATAAGATGTTAAATATGGAGCACCCAGGCAGGAGGACAAGAGGAAGACCACAGGGAAGCTTCATGAATGTTATGAAGGAGGAAATGTATATGGGCTGGTATGACAGGATGCTGTGGGATATTAAAGGTGTCACTATGAAAATAATCATAAATAAAGTTGACGGCATCGCACTTTAAACACTTAGAAGTTCACTGAATGTTGCCTCAGACATAAATGGTTAGCCGAATTGTCTAGCAGTTCCTCACGACTCTAAAATGACCTCATATCGCGTGCTTCAAAGTCTGTACATGTCTAGAGAGGCAACGAACTATTAAATGGAGAGATTTTTATATGAAGACTGGCTCCACAGTCGCTCACCTCTTTTCGCCTTCTCTGCTTCCGACACGGTCTCAAAACCAAAATGCGTACTTCTTTCTTCGGCTGATTCGCTAAAACATCGACAGGACGGCCGAGCAGAAACCCCGGCGGCTGTAACGGTGATGTTTCTGTGAGAAAGTCGGATCGCTTGACGGACAAGCAACCTCACGGACGCCGCCATGTTGCCTGACAGTTATGTCACGGGATGTCGTCATTCGTAGGCGACAATGTAGTCTTTTTTTCTAAGTAGCAATATTACAAAAATCTAAATACGTTAGTAATAATAATAATAATAATAATAATAATAATAATAATAATAGTTTAATGCAGGTTTTGTGAAATTTTCATGTAACACAGGTGAAGGGAAACTTTTATGGTAGCTGGCCAGGCTACATTTTCTCTTTAGCTGCATTTTAGTGTCCTGTGGGGTTCTCCATGCAAATTGCTTTATTGTATAAATTGTATCAGCTAAACCTTTTTCATGGAAAGGATATTGTATCAGAGTGTGTCCTTGTAGTACAGTGTATTAAATATTTGATATTAGATATTTTTTCTCTACGATATGTTTTTGGTTACTTGCTTAAAAAAAGGATATTATTACTCAAATAAGAATCATAACTGTAGGTAAAAATCAATGATAACCTCACCGGCATAGATGTGGCATAGATTCAACAAGGTGCTACAAACATTGATCGGAGATTTTGGTCCACATGATACATGATACAGCAGCATCACAAAGTTGATGCAGATTTGTTTGTTGCGCAACTATGATGTAAATCTCCTGTTGTGGTCTAAATCTAAAATATATAGAGACTGTTGATAAATATTATAAAGCTCAAGATTTTAATTTATTTGAAAGCTTGTTTTATTGTTTTTGTTTCATGACATTGTTCTGGTTAGCAAGGCCATTAGGGGGGTTTCATAGTTGACGTTATGCAATCAAACAATTACTGTGTGACCAAAATTTTAAAATAAAAAACTTTATCATAATTTCATTTCATTCACTGAGAAAATATTATTATCCAAGAAGACACAAATACGAAGAGCTGGTTCGGGTTCAGGTTTTTAGGCCTTTCTCAAAGGTCAGTTTGCCAGGGAACTAAACCTCGCAGTATCCATTCAACAGATGAATCAGTGATTTTACTAAATCTGCTTGGTTCTTCTTTTTTATTACTTTTTGTATAAATCATCAGGGGTGAAATGTAATATTTTACTTTTCTGTTGTTGCTCCTAAGTTAAGCTCTTCTTGCCTACTGTGTGTTCTGTTTTGGGATCGCTATTGTTTCTCTTATATTCATTCCTTCTTCAGCACATTTTGAGCATTTTTAAGTTTGTCTCTTATCACTGTTATGCACATGGCATTATGCACATGGCATTCAGTAATACATCTCTTTTAAGTCTGCAGATTTTTCAGAGGTGTTTAGACTCTATTAAAAGTGGTTGAAAATTGTCTCTAACTTAATGAGGAGAAAACAGAAGTCCTTGTTTGTGCCCCCAACAAATTTATGCAGAAAGTAATGGTGACTAGTTCATCAGGAACTTCAGAGTATGTTTTGAGTCAGCTTTCATTTTAGACACTCTGTCTCACTCTTGCTTCTATCATTTAGGGAAAATTGTTAAGTTGAGCTCAGTTGCGTCGCGCTTTGAGCTGGAAATTGGAAATCATCCTTTTATTTCATCATGTCTGGATGATTGTAATTCATTGTTCACGTCTCCTATGAAATCTTAAAGCTCGTCTGCAGGTTGTTTGTACTTACATGTCACACCTTTAAGGTGCACTGGCATCCCATTAACTTTAGAGTTCACTTTAAAATTCTGGTTTTGACTCTTAGAGGTCTCCATGGACAAACGCCAGCTTACATCATAAAACGTTACATCCTTACATGCCCAGGTCATGTGATCAGGGGCCTGCTGGCTGTGCAGCATTTAAGGCCGAGGACCAAAGGAGACAGAGCTTTTGCAGCAGTGGCCTCCCAGTATGGAACGCTCTCCCACTGAGCCTGAGTTCTGTGGATCTGTGATCTCTTTCAAAAAGCAGCTACGTATCCATTTTTTAACTTGCTTTTGGGTAAATTTATTGTTTGGATGTTCTACCACTTTTATTGTAATGCACTTTGTGAGATTTAATGTTTTAAAAAAAAATATGTAAAGCATTAAACAGGCCAGCATACCTGTTCATTGACGTTCATGAGATAGTACTGCAGAGTGAAGTGGGTCAAACAGGCAGGTTCCTCCACGACCAGTCAACTTCTTTCACAGGGATCGTTTTCAGATCTATCAAGTGAGACAAGCTCCTTTACCCTCTAATGCTACATCCCTGCAAATTAACCTGACTTCAGTACCCTGAGTGCAGAAAGTGGCAGGTATTGTCTCCTATTCTTCTCACTTTCTCGTTCTTACAGTAACCAGACACTGTCACCTTTTGTCCCATTGTTGTCTTAATTACTGGTCGACTTGGGTTCAGAGGGATCTGCTTACTCAAGTCTCTTTTCCTTGTCTGTTGACTAGGCTGAGACTTTTCATTGGGACCCAGAGGAGCGATAATAAAGTTTAATCTGCACTACGGCTATTGGGAGAAAAAAAAACACTTTCAATGAATACATTCATCCAACAATTTTAGCAACATTTCAGATTATCTGTGGTGTAGAAAGATTATTTTACACACAAGTAGCAAAAAGGATGCCGCTGGTACCAAGCATCAAGGCGAGGATCATTTAGATATCTTATCACCAGTAGAGGGAGTAAGAGGATTGTCTACAGATTGCTTTTTTGTCTGATGTATTGGAATGTTCTTGCTGATCTCCAGAGGACTTTGCATATTAAGACCATTGATAGTCTTAAAATTGCTTATTGTTATGTGCACAGGTGTTTTGCTTTAAAATTTGCTTCATTCAGAAGCCTCAGAGGAGGTTTTTCTTACTCTCAAACAATAGTCAAAAAAACAGGACAGTTCCCGTTTACCACTGAGAGAATGACTTTACCATGAAGTTGCATGCGGCTAACCACCAAATATACAATCCAGATTTCAGCAAAGCCAAGCTTTAAGCAGTTTCAAAGTGAGCAATGATGAAAGGAAAACAGAAACACCTTTCATGAATTAAGAAATCAATGCTGTAAATGTCGCAAGTGTTCCAGCTTATTAAACGCCCCTCTGTGTTCGGTTTTGTTTTTGGATTTTTCTTCCTCGCAGTGTGTTTCCAGTTGTAAAGCTGGACTCCTGCTGTTCCTTCTAAAATGTGCAGGTTGCATGCTTGACCTCATCCCACAGTGGAGCCAATGGCTCACACATGGCACTCCAAATCCTCACTCTTGCGCATGCATCTCCAAACAATCTGGGAGTCATTTCGCATATCTGATAAGTTTTGTGCTTCGTGGAAGAAAAGGCGAAGGCCTGTACACATGTCCCGAGCCTGAATCCAATCAAGGCAAGTAGACTTCAGAAAGTCACACTGCACCTTTAGATTTTCGCACACAAAGCACAGAAAGACTTCAAATGGAAACGGGGAGAATGGGATTAGCTTGATCTGATATTTGCAGCCCATATGCTTTGCAGCAGCTCGGGTATCAGAAATTGAGTTTGATGATGAAATAAACTGTACTGCTGGGGCAGAAGAAAACAGTAGAGTAAGCACAACACAGGTATAAGAAACATGCATACAGTGTTTATTTTGCAACCAGGACACATTAAATAAAACTACAAAGATACTTCACTTATACAAAAGATAGATTATATCCCATTCACATACAAAATAACAATAATTTACTGTATAAATTAAAATTTTCACTATTTTGCTATTTACAATTTGATGAAAACAATGTTTTGGCCTCTTGTGATGACTCAGGGCTTCTGGTGTTGTTTTCATGTTATCGAGCACTACAGGACATTCATATCAACAAAAACAGTTTTGGAGACAAGAAAAAGACTGTTTCCACCGCTCAGAAGACGGCGTGGAATTTTACGACTGACTGGAGGACCGGACAGAAAATGGAAGTTTGCATAATTCACCAGGCTATCCAAACAAATATGCCCTTGTTAGATTTTAACTGTCAGATTTCGTTAGCTTGTGTTTGACTTGAACGCGCATTCATTTCCCATTGCTCTCCGTTTCTCCCCTTCTTTCTACGCTTGGTCAGCTCTGAACATCACAGACCCAGGGGCATGTGCTCTTGTCTTGCAATAATTAACATGAGTTACAGTTGAGAGGACAGGCAAAACATAGCAGAGAGTAACATTTTAGAAAACTTCTGATTGGAAAACAAAAGTTATTCATCTTTTTACGGGTATTAAATTCTGTCTCAGTTCTCGAAAACCATAAATCTTTTGATTTGAATGTCACTGTAATGCTGTGTCATGCATAAAATATAACCTTTCTTTCAAGTGCTCAGGTTGCTGTACAAGTGCGTATTTTTTTTCCTTTTTTTGTCTTTTCACTGAAACAGAGCTGTAAGTGATTAAGTACCATTTCATCTTGTAAGCTGAACCAAAATTAAGTGCTTCAAAGTTAGGATCTTTTTTTATTTTTCTTGCCAGTGAGAAAATAACTCAGCGGCCATCTGCAGAAACCTTGAACATCCAGTCTCACATCAGGAAAGGCCAATTACTATGCCGTTGGTGCATTAGTAGATTCTGACCTTTCACAAGTAGTTAAAATGTCACAGAAAACCATTATAGCTGGAAACCTTCTGTCAGCTTGTGGATAGTACCTTGGGGTGCTTTTGGTTATATTTCTGTCTGACTATATTGTTCGCACTCAACCTTTTGGCCTGAAATCTATATGACAAGTAAAAGCTTGAAGGTCTGCAGCGTTCTGCAGAATTTAGACAATTTACTGGTATCAAAGATTAGAATTATTTTTTTTTTAAAAAGCACTCCACCTTTGAGCTAAAGTAACACAAAAGAACTTTGACAAGTTGCTTAAATGCTTTGCCGAGACACAAAATGAAAGAGCAGTCATAAATATCATCATTCCCACACTGAATTACATAATATACAACAATATTCATCCCCCTGTAATCAAAAGACAACATAATGTGAACAATATGTTCAGTAAACGTCCAAGACTACACATAAGATACACAAATAAGAAACAAAAAAAGCCTTTTAAAGCCTCGTCTGTCATTATATGAAGAGTTCTATCCCAAAAGGCTAAGTGTGTCAAAGAAAATAAATCGACATCAACAAAATCGTGTTAAAAAAACAATGTAAAAGATCCCGTCTGAGATTAATGCTTTCAATCACTGCACAAGACCGGGAGGCATTTTTGACATTTAAGTGGCGGAAACCCTATTCTGGAATGAAACTCTTCATATCTACATGGATTTGTTAAAGAAGTGCAGACTTTTGTGAGGGACACCAGTCCACTTTGTGAAAGAAACAGATGTGCGGAACTGAGTCAAGGGAAGAGGAGATCCTTAAGGCACTTGAACAGCATCAAACCGGAAAGACTCCCACCCACAACCGAGCAGAAAAAGCCCTCAGATCTTCCCGAGCCTCCCTAAATGGCAGTTTGTGAGCAAACTGCACCAACCCCCCAACCCCCCAGCCAGCTAGCTACTTCTCCTCGCCACACAAATCCATGGGCGCTGAGTGAACGAGTGGGCGAACAAGCTCCCTTTCTCGCTGATCTTTTCATTTTGCGGTGACTGATTCGTCCCCAAAGTGCTGTCATATCTACCTTCCGTGTGACATTTCCGCGTCCTGTTTCCCTTTCCTCAGCAAGCCAGGTGTCACGTAAAACATATATTTAAAAAAAACAACAAAAAAATATTAGCAGTTTGAATACAGAATTAAGAACACAAATGAATAAACAACTCTTTGGATGGGAGGATTCTGGATTTTGGCTGAAAATGTTCATCCGCATGAGGCAGTTAAGTTATTAAAAAAAACTGAAGTTTTACAGCATGTGTCATATGTGTATATGTATTAAAGACTCAGTTTCTTCATCCTCTCGTTGATGCTGATGAAGATTCGGCTGCCACTGAAACTGAACTGAGCTGATTTGTTTTTGCACTCCAGCTTTGTCATATTTTCACTAGTGAGCTTGCTGTCCAGAGGGGTTTTTGGAGGTATCTTGATTGGTAGGGTCATCCATGGGTGATGGAAACAGCTTCTTGTATGATAAAAGCATCTTTGAGATTTTCCTCTATCCAATCTTTTATTCTCCTCTCCAAGAGTGGAGTCTTACAGTCCTGCCTGCCCTCCCGCTCCTCTTCGGTGCTGAGCAGGTTAGGAGGGCGTGGCCACTTTGGCACACAGACCATTTAGTAGCATTCACTCAGTCAGTTGTCATTAGCCACTCAGTTGTTGGCTTGTTTGCTTAGCGCCTCAAAGAGTTTCATTGTCTGAGGGCCTGGCATCTGACGGCCCTTGAACAGAATAGTGGCGGGTGGCGGTACTGTTTGGTTAGATGGCAGGACGCAGCAGGAGCACTAGTTGCCCACCAGGGGGCTGAGGTCACCGTGGTGGTTCTTTAGCTTCTTCTTGAACAGGGAGATGGTAGAGGGGCGGTACAGGATGATCCAAGGCTCAGAAGACGCTGTGCTCTGGCTGCAGGTGTCTGAACCACTGACGGTTGGGATGTTTGGAGACCTGAGAGTAGAAATGAAGACGAAGTAAAGACAAAGAAAAGGAATTGCACAAAAGAGAGGGGAAAGGAGAAAAGATGGAAAACAATGAACAGAGATTAATAAAGAGAGTCACAAATGTGTCCTCGATTAATGTCACAGACAGATCCATTAAAACGGTGGTACTAAAGCTCTTGTGTAGGTTTTTACAATTTTTGGGTACTTGTTTAAAAGCCCTCAATATTTTTGGACTCAAAATTATTGTAATTAGTGGTAAACCTTGGCTTTAACTTAAACTTACTATATTTATTGCATTCGTTTTTTAAGGAAAATGGATCCATTTTCAGGGGAAAAATCTTTATATAAATGTTTCTGTGTTTTCACTGAAGGGAAAGGGAAACTATGTTCTACTGGAAGAAAATGTTTAAACAACGTCGTTTTCTTGTTTTTCAATTTTCTGTTCTGTTGATGCTAGGAGATTCTTTGATCGGAAAATTTCTGGCTTTAGTCAAAGTGAAAAAACAGACTTTTGCGGCTCCAGATAAAAATTCTTTACATAAGGACTTGTTCTTTCATCTTCAACCAGTATGGTATGAATATCGTGGCGTACGGGTAAAAGCTTGGAAACGTGATACTTGGCTGATCCGCCACGCCTCGAACATCCTCATACTTACTTGACTGTGACGTGCAGCAGCAGCTTTGCTACCATGGCGATGACAGTCAGTATGAGGAGAGCTGCTAAAGCGTAGATGGTCCACACTAGACAGAGAGCGGAGCACATTAACAAGACATCAGACATCCGATCACGGTAATTAAAACAAACCGCAGCAGACTGAAGAGATTAGCGAGTCAAGAACTATTCAAGCGCTGCTTAATTCAAACTTACACCTGTGAGAAGTTCAGTCAGCTAATTGTCAAGAAATGGCGATACATTATCAGTGCACATCTGTTATCAGCTAGCTGTTTGAGAAAAAGAATTAGGGCTTGGAAAGAATAACATTTGGAGGAAGCAGAAAAGCGCAGAGCACATCAGTCCACCCTGCAAAGTGTTGACTAGATGGCTGATTGGGAAAAGTGGGGACTTCTGAGACAATGACAAGTGAAAACAAGCGTCATGTGGCATTACTTCAATTATGATCATAGGGAGTCACTCTGGGCCAGAGCTTCTAGCAGTATCTCGACAAACCAGAACAATTTTCAAACTTTCAGAGAAACCAGGTCATGCTAAGTGGGAGTTCTTGCTAAGAAACCTCCAACAGCATCCCAGCAGAGGCAGAGAGAGGCGCGGTAAGTGCAGTGTACGACGGATGTTAACATACTAGCGCTGTGGCCGGTGGTCTCGCCGCGTCCAGCCCACTGACCTGGCATGTTGTGCTCCGGTTTACCGGGGCTGGACGTGATCACGTAGAGGATCTGGGACGAACGTCCATTCGTCGTACCGTTAGATTTCTCTGTGACTCCGCCAGCCAGCTGGGGCCCTGCTGTGCTAGACACGTCTTCGTTTTCCTCCTCGTCATCTCGTTCAGACTCTATTGTTCTGGTGTCCTGGCTTTGAAGCGCTCCTTCAGACTCTATTGTTCTAGTGTCCTGGCTTCGGAGTGCTGGGGGGAAAAAGAAACAGACAGTTGAATGTTATTCCTTAAACTATCAGGTGGAGACATGGAACAAATCAAAAGCTTACTATCCCACAGCACCAAGTTGATCTGGTTGTTTCAGTGACTAAAAGATTACTTTGTCAGGTGTGGTGCTAAGAATATTCAATTCTGATGTGAAGTGTCTCACAGCACTGGCATTTCCAAAGAAAACTGCAACTTTCCAACTATTCAGACATAAATGATTGTCCTGTCCTTGAGGTATAAGCAGAGACGTCAACTTTAACAGCAATAAAACTATTTCCCAGTCCCAAAAGAAAATAATGCATGAATACAATACAACAACATTACTTCCATCCTTTTTCTTAACTGCTTATCCACCTTGGGTCATGGGGAGGCTGGAATACAACCCAGATGACTTTGGTCAAGAGGTAAATTACACCTAGGACAGGTTACCACTTCACCACAGGAGGCAGACAATCACCAGTTAACCTAACACACAAGTCTTTAAACTGTGGCAGAAACTGCAGCACCTGAAACGAACTAACACATCCTCAGGGAGAAGATATAAACTCAGACAGGATTAATATGGACTCAGTGGCCAATATTTATCTCCTCTCTCACATTCTGTCTCACGACGAGTTAAAAACGTTAAAATATCGCTCCCTGCCATATTATAACAGCACACCTGTCTGTAAACTGACACTTTCCCCCCCAGTTTTTAGGTAATGCATCAGTTTTTGTCAGGGAGAATAATGATTGCATGCTCTTTGTGGTAAAAACTAATTTCATTCAGGACCACTATAGCCAGAAGAGCACTGGGATTTCAATATCCAGTTTTCAGTTGATGACCAGCTCAATTCTGCGACCTTCCCATCCATTCATGTGCTTACATTTAAAGCCAGAGGAGGGCAGGGTGGAGCAACTAAATGCAGAACAACACAGCAGGGATCAATGATAACACATGACATATTACACTGATATGACATTGATAATGTTAGGTACAGAATGAAAAAGGGTGGAAAGCGGGTTGCAAAGCTGCTTGCACCTGTGTAGCAACTGTAGGAAGACTGAATAAGTCCAATATTGAAGGTGAATAAGGGTATCAGCTGACACTGAGATCAGCTGATCTGCTAGGACTGTGACTAAGCTTGAGTTTTGGCCTGTCTGAACTAAATCACTGTGCTGAATTTGTTCGACACAGTGATTTCTGATCACGCTACTGCTGTTTTGCACACTGATGAGCTCTTTTTGATATAATACAAATCTGATCTGACGCATTTAATTTGTCAGTAGCAACAAAACAAGCAACGTTAACGGAAGGCAGATCACATCTCGCTATATCAGCGAGTTTTTATGAAGTCCTCCATCATTTGCATTTAATCATTTGTGAAAATGTCACCCTTTAGCCACAATAAGAAAAGGCTAGAAGGAGCTTTTGATAAGATAGGAGAGGAAAACGACTTTCATTATTCAAGAAAATCTTTTATTCATCTGGAAATATATAAATCATTTATCAGTTTTAGTAGTAAAATTACTCCTTGGTTGTTATTATAACTTAGCTTTACTGCCCTTACTAGATTACAGCTCTGTGTAATGTAACATCCCGTGTCTTCACAATGAAGTGATGAATGTAGCGTCGAATGCAGAAGAGGGAAATGTTATGCCATGTCACTGTAATTTCTACAAGTTAAGGGCATCGATCACTTAACACTCCTTTAATTATTCCATTGTATAAACTGGGCTGCAGCAAGCATGAGGTAATATTATACTACTTCATGCTGATCATGTTGTTGAAAGTATATACAGCAGAGGCACGAGTGAATATTTAATACTAACTGCATTTGTTAAGAAACAGATGGAGTTTGCAAAAACACCCAAGCGTGCTATAAACATGTGGTGCTGAGAACTTTTTTTTAAAATTCAAGACATGATTCAAAAAGTGTTTGCAATAAATTCTGTTTGCTTTAACCTGCTTACAGCTCCAGATGGGCAGAGTTTGCTTCATAAAACAACAGTGCCAGGGAGCATGGACTATTTCAGCTCATTTATGGGCTCCCAGAGGAAAGCAATATCCTAAATGAGATCTCCTCTGCCTTTCATTTACGTCTCCTAAACATAGTTGCGATTTATTTAAAATCACTGTGTGATTTTAAGAAATGTTCTCGTCCTCCGTGTGAAATGTTGCCGCTGAGAAACAAACTGTGCAGTGTTTCAGTCTCACACTGATATTTATGAGTGTCACTTGGGTCTTTTATTATTTTTCTTACATGTTAAGGTTTGAGTCATTATGCTGCAATTGTAATCATCCGCAGATGAGATATTGTGCTTTACTTAGATGCTTAGAGCAGATGTCTGTGAATATCAGAAATTAGATTTAAAGAATTAAAACTTTTAGACACAGTCACAAAACATCAAAAGATTAACCACACGTATGAAGAAACAGAATAAATGACTTAAGTTATAAATTGAGAAAAAACATTTTTTTTAAGCATATTTAACTTCAGGTGACTTAGTAAGGACCTAGCCATCTCTAACAATTTGAAACAGTCCAATGGAAATGATAGTTTCCACAACTCTCCACTGACTGCTCCATTGGCAGTGCAGAATAAACTTTCCAATATGTGAGTAATGGTCGAACCAAAAGCATATTTCATTCGGGAATACCAGTGTTCAACTGCAGAAATTTATATCTGGTGGCATGGATATGTTCTGGAGACTAATTAAGTCAGAAATAAAACATAAGCTGGGTTGCAAAGAGGCTTGCAGATATGCAGCAACTATGGGCTACAACAGCTGCTGGCATGTGGGTTGGGACTGGCGTCAACTTATTTGCTGGGAACTGCAGTTAAGCTTGACTTTGTGGCCTTCCAACTAACCAACTCAGGCTCAAGTTATTTTTTAAATACCCCAGTATGTTCAACAAATTATTAACTTTACATTAAACACATGACATGTACTGTGCAGTTCTTTTATATTGCTTCTCATGAATCTTCTGTACATTTATTTATCTTATTTCACATCACCTCGCCTCTTCCACTGCTGAGGTGCTTCGAGTTTCTCAGCTGCGTGAACTACTTTCAAATATCGATTATTCCAGGACTGTTCCACTCTTTTATGAATGCTGGTCAGATGTTAAACCAGCATGGGTTTTTTTTCTTTTTCACGTAATTGCTCAACCTGGCTGTGATGTTCCCAGAACTGCCCACATGTTTCCCATTTGCAAACAAAATGCCATGCTTCAAACCCAGTCACAGCTGAAATGTGCTGTCACTGTCATCTGAGAGCGTTTATCCTCAAATTACAGATCCAACCGCTCAGCCTGCCACCAAGGAGATATTAAACGTATATGGTGCTGACACTGTCTGCTTTCTATTTGTACCTCAGTCACTATGTGTTTTTATCTATATAGTTCTGTTTGAAAAACAAAAAAACAACTACTTAATTCAGGAGGTGACCTTTTCTCATAACCCATCTCAGATTGCATTTCTGGAATAGACTATACCTCCCGCAAAACAAGATCCATGCCATGAGAAAGGATCGTGCCTGTCTGAGGGTCAGAGGATTTTGACCTTCCAATATTGTTTTTACTGTAATGCCAGCAGGCAAAGAAAAATGACACAGAATTACAGATGGAGGGAGAGAGGGAGGGGCGGCTGGAGACTGCCTCTTAATGTGAGCTTGAATGTCACCTACAGTGAATTATATCAGGGTGTGCTTTGCTCATTCCTGCAGAAATTAATCTATTAAATCATTTCTGGTGCTTTCAGACTATTCATGAGAGAACATAACACAAAAAAACAAGGTTTTTTTTTTATTCCACATGAATCCTTATACATTCTTTGCATTAGCCTGGGAGGAATAAAATTACTTTGAAGTCCTCTGAGCTGTAGTTTCTTAGAAATGCATCCACTAGACAATGAAATCGGCATATCAGAAGCCGTAATGCACACGATGGTTGTATTTTTTATGTAGGTGGCATAAAAACTTTCAGTGCAATTTAGCAGAGAACACACTCTGGGTGAGCACTCTGCAGCAGCTTGATAAGAGACCGAGTTCCTAGAAAAACAGAACACATTTAAATATGCAATATCACCCGGGGCTGTGAGACATTGACTAGCAAATGAAAAGAGAAAAGGGCCTGCCAAAGCCATGACAACTGCCTAACCACAACTAACAGGTGTTGCTTTACTAAACTAGGGATGCTATGCAAAACTCTATCATAGTGCTAGCCAGCCAGCCAGCCACGCAAATGAGGGTTCTTACTTTGTTTGCAAAGTGTTATGAATGAAGGCAGGCTGAGCACAGAAGCTATAATGAAGGAAAACATCACAATAGGTGAGACATTTCAGAAAATCTGGTGAGCTCTCACCTTGGTAAAGAAGAGCAAATCCCTTGGCCTGGTTGGTTCGGTCAGAGTAGAAGTACAGTATGACAAAGTCGCCCGTGATGTTTACCAGATCCCGCGGAGGGCTTCGCCAGTCGAAGCGGGCCACCACTTGATTTGTGTAGCCATCCAATAGCTCCACCATGTCGGTCTGGTCGGAGATGTCAAAGAAGGTGAAATTGAAGAGGATGGCCGAAGATCCAGGGACCTGGATAGTCCAGTAGCAAACACGCCCAGCCCCGTATTTGTCAGGGAAGTCAGGGGAGTAGATCACTCCTGATGGAGAAGTGTAGTTCCCACCACAGGCCCCCACTCGGGCTGAAAAAAGAGCAGTAAAAAAATGCCTGTGTTATTCGTTTAAAGATTAAAAGTTGTGGAGATGGTTGACATCTGGACTTGTGATCATGCTGTACATGACTTTTTGTGATTGATCAGACACAAAGGACAGACATGTCCTTTGATTTTTAGCACCACAACAAAACACCATAGCTGTGGTATCTGATTTATTAAACTCAAGCTGATTTAGATTCAGAATTTAATTCAAAGCATCTTTACAAGATTCAGCCTAAAAACAGCCTGAAGAAGAATGTGGTTTAACTGAAGAGTATGTGAGTATTAAAAACAAGAAATAGGATTCACGCATAACCAGCAACAAAGCTTCTGGAAAATGAGCCTAACTGGACATAACATATGAATAAATGTTATGCAAGAAACATGTTTTTGAATGGACCAAAAAAAACCTTTTCAGGAGACTGAAATATAGGTGGTCTGAGAGAAAACTAGACTGCTAAGCCTTTGGGCTTTAATTTCAGGCTGTACAAAACCTGATCTTTGATAGCAGATTTTGTCAGTCAAAAGTCTTTTCAGAGCAGATCCTGTCTTTGATGGCATGGCGGTATGGGTTTAGAATAAAGAAGAGCTAGCTGCAGGCAGGGTTACTAATTTTAAAATTGTAGGTGTGTTGTGTTCTGACTTCTTACAGCTTTACGATGATAAAAGAAATGAGCTGTCCCCAAATCAGATTTGTACAAAATAAAACTAGACTAAATGTTTGAAAATGTATGTGAAATTACAGCAGAGATGTGAAAAGACTAAAGAATGAGATCAAGAATGACAACTGTCAGTGCTCACTGCTGAATATGATGACCCAGCCGTCTCCGCCGCAGGGCTGAGTGTGGTCACCGAAGCAAACATGGTTACACTCCATGCTAGGTGACTCCCCACGTTTCTGTAGGTCCACATCGTTGCCACAGAAACAGGCATATCCTGACTCCATACCAGCAAGCTGCAAAACAGAAAAAGGAGTTGTGCAACTGAGGAAAACACTGAGGGGGTCATTCTGCTGACTGCAAACACACATTCTTTCAGTTCTCTCAAACTATAAAGATTGTTGTTTTCCCATAAAATAAGACTTGATTACATTACATTTTTTCATTTTAAAAGGACCAATTATGTTTTTCATGTTCGATTTATGTGGAATTGTGTAAACGTGGGGTAAACAGTTGACTACATGTAGCTACTTCCCTCTGAAATAAGTGACTCGAGCCTAAAGCGCCCTAATTGCTCTTTCTCTCGTGATTACAAGATGTTGTAATCCGAGTCTGTATAACTGTGGCCTCTCAGCTGATTAGAAGACTCCCTTCAAACACGCAGCTGCACACGGGGTGTACAGAAGAAACGGTACAGGAATAACACCTATCTGTCTTTCAAATCAAAACTGTTAGTAAACCATTCCAGAAAGTGTCAGCGCAGGAATGTGACACGTCAAAAACCTTCACACATCTTGACCTCGCCACTGCTGGCCACTCGCTGTCAAAAGAGGTATTGTTCTTCATTCAGAAGGACGCCGTTGTTCGATATTCAGGCTCTAAACGAACACACGCAACTGAAGGTACTGGATAATTTCCTACTCATGGAATAAGAATTCACGCAGCCTCTGCTTCCACCCAGATGTATCAAGCTCCTTGTTGTATTATTCTATCTGATGCGGTTAAATTTGAGAACACGTACACAAATACTTTTGGCAGAGTAAACAAGCCATGGATTGCTGTCTCACTCATCAGGCATGCTCTCTGTCACAAAGTCACGTGGGATCCATATTTCAGAGCACTGATGTTTCACGTGTGTATTGAGGACAGTGACAGTCCAAGGGTAGGCAGATGATGCCAGTCTGTTGCCATTTCCTGTAACATCTGCCTAACTGAGAGGGGAGGGGGTGCCTGTCAGTATCTGTCAATGCATACTGAGCTGAAGTGGATCTGCTGAGACAGAAAATTAACACCTGGCACTGTTTGTAGCAGGGACAATGGCACGCCAGAAACAGAGAGAAGGGAAAATGCAGTGAAGAGGAGGAACCCAGTGGGCTAATAACCATTCATTTCCAGCTGTCAGCCTTGATTATTGTGATGATTCGTCATCTGCTGGTTGGCTTCAAACAGGAAGTGTGATGGCTGAATAAAGAGGGCATCATCTAGATAACTGACAGAAAACTACCCACAAAAGCAGATGATTTACATAAAAGCCTGACTACTGCAAAAAGACTGCTCGCGCCTGTTTTAAAAACAGCAATTTACTCTGTTTTTACATCCAATAAGTGGAGAGATTTGAAGTGATAGGACAGAGGATAAATCATAAACCAATTACGGTTTGTTTTCCTCTTTTATTTCGGATTTTTTACATTTAGTTTTGGAGAACTTGTCGTGTTTGATTGCAGTTGAAATAAATTTCTCAAGTTTTCTTGTTATTTAATATATTTTTAATTTAATTCCAAATCTCACCTTGTATCTTTGCTTCCTGCAGAAGCTGATACAGTTTTGGATAGTGAGTTTGTTGGAGGTCTCACTGGCACCAGTCAGGGTGGGGGGGTCACCACTGTCTCTGAAGCACCCCAAGTTTCCAGGCACTGTAGGGAGAGCAGACGAGAGTGGGAAAAAATGATTAGTTATATGCTGCATCTTAGATGCAGTCTGCATCACACAGTAAGGCGAGGTTTTCACATGATTAGGGAAGATCAAATGTATAATGGAATTAAAGTACAGCAGGTGTTAGAAACAAGTCGACATATATGGAAAGAAATTGTTTATATCATACAGAACATGCTTCAAACTTTATTTACATGGTCTATGTGCTATTTCAATTTTCTAATCATGTTTGTGATTAACGCTTAATCTCAAAAACCCAGCCCATAGAACAATCAGTGATGACACACTCGTCAAGTATTCAGAACTCTGTTTGAAACTTCTAGCTTGAACTGCCAAGAAGCAAGCCAACTATTTGGCTTCTGAGAAAAAGAGAAGAGGAGGAGGAGGTGGCGAGCGGCAATGGAGGAAGAGGAGCAGAGAAAAGAAAAAGGGGTGAAGAGGACAAGGATGTTTAAGTCATAGCGACACAGAGCTGGAATTTAGAAAATGTACCATGTCAGATTTGAGAGCTGTTGCATCAGATTAGGAATATAACATTTTCTAAATGTGTGACTGTGTGAGTGTGTGTGTGTGTGTGTGTGAGTGTGAGAGAGAGAAAATAATTTTTTAAAGTCTCACGTACAAAGAAAAAAAAAAAGGGGGGGGGGGGGGGTTCCATGTGGAATTTGTCACATGACAGGAAGAAGACCATGTCCAACACCTGGGCCTTTATTAAACTCAGATTTATTAAACTCAGTATTTTTGTAAAACACAAAAATTAAGAGCAGCATTAGTTTTGGCACGTTCCAAAATTAAGCTTTGCCAGCAATCATTGTGTATAAACTTGCAACAGCTGATTACAACACCCTTCAGTAAAGTGCACAATATTTCTGTTGCTTTAGTTGTTCAGCACTGTCTTCAGTCAGTCCTGCCTCTGCAAGCCAATTTGCAACCCATCTCTAAACCAACTCCTCATTTTTATCCTATGTCTGACTTTTTCCCAGTCATTGCCATCTATGCCTGTTTTATTTCTACACATAAACAGCATAGATGGCTAATAAAGTCTATTTAGGAAGACCCAAGCTAAGTGTTTTTGTCATTGATCAAACTGTGAAAATGCATGAATATTGGCTACATTTCATTGACAAGTTGCTAAGTGGATAATCTTTAAAAAATGACCTTTATCTTTTGAATATGACTTAAAGCTAATGATTACAAACCACAAGATAGTGTTTACTAAAATTATAGATTACAGAAATCACATCACTCTTATGCTGGTTTCACTTTTCATATGAGGAGGCTGAAATCCTATTCATAAATCAGTTGTCCTGACGGACGTGTTATAAAAAAATATAATACTTCTGTGCTTTTACACTCAGACAGGCTTAAGCTGAACAATAGATCTTTGCACAGCAGCCACTTGACATCAAACAGTAGGTAAGCACAATTTCTAATCTCGTGAATTTAGGCTCTTTGACTAAACAGAACAGAACCGACACTAAAAACATTACTTTTGAATTATTTTGTTGATACTTTGATGATAGCCTCTCATGTGCACCAAAAAGTTTCTCTGCATGCAAGTTAGATTTTACAATATGTGAGACCAATGCGCCAACAATGCCAGATGGATTTCTAACCAGACAGATAGATGAAAGATGGATGTTGACACCTTTCCAGATCACATTCGTGCAGATGAATCAAACTGTCTGCCCTAATCCACTATGTATTCATCAAATACTATACAATCTTTCAAAATCTAGTACAGTGATTAAACGCTGCAAAGCTTTTAAATTCAATGTAATAGCTTGGGAAGTGCCAATAAAGCCTCCAGCAATCTATATCCTATTTGTGATTTGCTTTTCATTTAAATCCAAATGCGCTTAAAGTTGTTTATTTTGATGTTCAGAGCTAAAATGAATTTGACAAACATAAGTAAATGCACACCCTGAAAGTAATTTCAACGGGAAGTTGAAAAAAAATTCTCTTCAGTGTAATTGGAAGTGGTGTCATGTGGCCTTAGGGTGTGAAAGAGATCATTAGGGAACGATAGAAAAGACAAGAGCAAAGACTGCGTCCAAAATAGCTGTCAAGTCTGCTGTGAGATACAACAAGGACGCAAAAATCAAAAGCATGTGACACTGTGGTCTGTATTAAAGCATTTACAATTTCCAATTTCAAATGACCTTTAGTAAAAACTCAAAGTCTGATTGCTCCTTATTTCATACAGTCATGAAAAAGCACAGTGGCTGAAATCCTATAACTGCAAATCAAACCGCTACACAAAGATCATTGTTAGATTTTTGTGTAATGCAGGACAATCATAGTTTGGAGATCAGCAACTTCCAGAAAAAACGCACATTCTCCAAAGGGTCAGCGATGTGAGATCAGATGCAAAGAGGGTGCTGCACCAAAAACCTCCGCAATTGCTTTGGTCAACTACCAGATTGATGCAGTTGATCTTAGTCTGCATGGAAGACGCTGAGTTGTCTGCAAAAAAAAAAAAGATGACTGCCAAGACACGACTTTTACTTTGAAAGCAAGTGTTTTGCTTTCGATTTGCGTCACGTTGTTCACAGTTTCGTTATCGCTTGGTAATGACTTGCAAACTGGTGACCACGGCAACCTGCTGGCAACCAAAGAAATCCCATAGAGGTTTTCTCTTTGTGAGTAATTTCACACTAGCAATTGCTAGTAACCGCTTGCTTACTGGTCACAGAATATACCCTTTTCCCTAGGGATTGGTGGTTACCACTGGGTCATTAACTGGTCTCTAGGACTGCAAGAATGGGGCTTTTACATTCAATTTCACAGCAAATGCGAGCCACCACTCACACATTTATGGTCACTGATGGCCTGTGAGGCCTTAATAGCATTTGTATTGATTTTTTATTTATTTCTCTAATGACATGCAAATAGAATCCCACAGAGAACTCCCCGCTAGAGTTTCCTCACGAATTGAGAAGAGCGCAAGACGTTCATTTGATCCTAAGACATTACACAATAGCAATTCCTGTCTATTTGTACAACAACACTGTCTTGCTTTGCGGGTACACCAAAGTCTGACAACATGCTCAGACACTGTAAAGTCCCCTGATACTGTACACCAACACTGTCCTAGAAATAAGAATCTCTTGAGCTCTGCCTGTCATCAAACATGCAGGCACAGCTCGGCTGATGACAGTAAGTTCCACCAGTGCACAAGCAGTTCCCAGCACGAAACAGAAAAACACTTCATCTATTTTTACAAGCCTGTCATGAAATGTGGAATATATTGGTATTGTGCAAACAAAAAAGGGAGTATGGATTTGCATACAACTCTGTTTGAATGTTTATAACATTACTACAGAAGAGCATCAATCAACTCTGCCTTCATGAACTGAAGTGACCCTAATAAAGACCACACATGTGCATTGTCACTGGCGTGCCAGCTGCTGCCAAAGTTAACTTATTGGCTTGCACAAAGCACCAACAGAATCTGTAGATTCTCTCTGTTTGAGGCACAAAGACTCTTTGGGGAAAAAGTGTGACATGTTTTAGATTCTTCACAAATTTTTGTCCACAAGAATGTCCCCCACAGACTGGAAAATGAAGACGAATAGAAAGAAGACTGGCAGAGAGACAGCCACTCCCTGCATTTCGCTCACATTTGATGACCGTTAAGTGACCGGCGAAATTCTGGCAGCAGCCAAGAACTGCGTTTGACAAATGACTCAACACTTGAAGACAAAGTCCTCAGACACACTCAGACCAGCAATAAATCATGTGCTATATTCCTTTTTCAGCCACAAACATGCCAGAGCTTTAGAAGAGATTAATGTGGTTGGTTGGGATGGGGGGATCATTTACTAAGACTCCACGGTGCACACTTGCAAAAGTAAGCACCAGATTATTTGACAGGTTAAAGGCAAACATGACAGTTATAAGAATGTTTGAGGTCGCTCGTATTTTCCACGGTGCTATAGAAGCGGTTTCTTTTTTATCAGTTGCTTAAGTACACACTAGCGGTGAGGTGCACAACAGGGAAGCAGAGAAGAAAAGAGAGATAAACACCTGGTAGGGAACCAGCAACTTCCCTCCGAGCAAGGCAGGCAGGTACTACTTCAATAGAGGTTTTGAAAAGCAGAGGAAAAAATGCTACTGCTGTGCTCAGGAGCTAGATTAAAGGCACAAATGCTCTTTTTCAACTTGGCTTTGACAAGAAGATTGCAGACTAAACTTAATTTATCATTCTTTGTCCTCTTCTCGTTTTAGGGGCTGAGAAGTACTGGCTGAGGAGCGGTAGGTGTCCGGCTCATACACCGGTGCACTGGAGGTTTGTGCAGAACTGAAGACGGCGACGATCGCTTTTCTATGCACCGCCCTGCAGTGTGCATCCACAAAAAGCACAGAATTGTTCTTATATGAAAACTCCTGAGCACAGCAGCATCTCGCTTAAAAACATCTGCTTTGCAGGCGCAACAAGTGCAAATATCTTCACGTACAGTAAAAGAAAAAACACACACAAACACACTCAACACACTTCAAAGCCGTTGCTGGAATTTAGACTTTAACGAGCCAGAGGGGAGAAATGGAGGAAACACAAGGTGTATAAATGCTCCAGTTAGCCCACACCAGACCTCTGAAAACCCTGGGAGATCACAGTGGGGAAAGGGGGGGACTTCTACAATGTTTAAAAAAACCCAGCCACACTCATCCCAACCTGGCAGCCTCAGCTCACTAAAGAGCAGTCAGCCAGCTTTCCCACAATGCACTGCAGACAGGAGGCACTGGGCAAAGCTGCAAAGTTCATGGGTGTCTGTTTAACAGGAGGTCTTGCCAGGCAGCAGACACAACAGCACCACTGACCTAAAACACATGAGAGAAAAAGAAAAAAAAAGCTCCAACACAGAATGATGACAAACAACATCAAACATGTGCAGCAGGCTTTGGCAAATGTGCTTGGCAAGCAGTACGTGCAAGCTGGTTGATGAGCTGGAGGGACGAGCATAACATTAAGCAAACATAATTATAGTTATAAATTTCTATGACGTGGAGGGTAAAGAACTGAAGATATGCATAAGAATAAGCTACAGAGGGTGAGAGAGAGTTAAAGAAATGTTTTCTTTTTAATGGGACTCTGGGTAGGACTTCTTATTTCAACCCCGTTCGCTTGCACCACCCAGCAGAATGCTCCACACGAAGCAAGATAGTGAAGTTGAATGATGAATATGATTTTTCTGTATTATAATCACTGGAACACTGGAGAATTTGGCAGAAAAGTTATTCTTGCAGTCTGTCCTAATCCTATAATCTAGAAGAGATGAAAAGTCTTTTCTGTCCCTAAAAGCAGGGTAGCAAAAAGAATCCTTACGGCACACATAACTCTATACCTAACTTAGTTGTTTTGAATGGACTCTCTATTCATGATTTGAACTGACAAAAACGAATCCAGTCATTTGGTTTTGTTTTATTTAGTTTCTTTTTCTGTAAGCGGTTTGTGAGTTACCGTCTCAAGAATTTGGGACGTGGGAACATAAAATGTCAAGTTTAATGTCAAAAGGGGATGACTGACGATGCCCACTCAGGTGATGAATGATATCGCTCTGTGGCTTCACTCTGTGGGTGATGGCACGAGGTCTCTAAATAACTGTGTTGAAATTTATGTTCACTTTCTAGATCAACTCGTCCGCCAGACTTATCAAGTACAAACAAAACTGACACAAAAACACACTGAACAACTGATTAATTTTCACATTTGGCTCAGAAAAAAATATCACCTTGAACTACAGTAAATAGATATATATCATAATGTCCACTAGTTTACTAAAATATTACAAAAAAAAGAACTGATTTCCTGAGAATATAAGCACCAGATTTCAGGAAACAGCCTTCAACACCAGGGAAATGCGCAACGTGTAAGAAGTTCAAAGGCGTGAGGAATGAGGAAGCATCACTGTAGGAAACAAATTCTCTTTTCCGCATCCTCATGCAGACTAGAGCCCAGAACAAAGCCCAGCTGGGCTCAGCCAATACTGATATCAATTTTTGAGAGAATAAAAAATCCATTATTATAACATCTGGCTCTGACTACCAATGCTTCAAAAGCCATCCTTAGAAAATAAGACAATACAAAGCTATACAGCTATACAACTTAATCAGGGCCGAGTCTGATGTATGGGGATAAAGATGTAGTGATGACAAGTGGGGAACCAGACATACACACAAAAATGTAAAACACATTCATACTTTTAGATGAAAATGCCAAATTTCACTTATTTTATTTGTGTGCCGGCTCAACTTGGGATATAAAAACAATAAATAACAATATAACTTTTTTTTGGTTTTCATTCAAGCTCCTGCTTTAGAGCTTTTGCAGACATGTGACCACTCACCACATGACATTAATTTGTCGGCCATTTTTAAACGTGTAACAATCCTGACACGCCAAGTGAGTAAAAAACCTTCTAAACAT